>NW_006800551.1:48528-62369 GCF_000485575.1 Poecilia formosa | reverse complement strand
CTGAATACCCACAACCCACATAGTTGTGGGTATTCAGCCAGGTACAGACTATTTACTATTTTAAACCCCATAAAGCAATGCACACACACATACTACTAGAGGTTGCTGTGTGCAGAGTCAGAAGGTGTCAGTAGCTGTTTCATCAGAAACCTTTTTCAGATCCCTTTTTTGCGGGACACTTCCTGTTTTGCTGGAGGAAGTTTCCCAGTGACCCTGTTTATTTTACTTGGTTATTTTTTGTTAAATTGTAATAAGATGCTTCTCTCATGGATTTGGTCTTTTATTGAAAAAGAACGTGAACATGTTTTGAATATGTCTACATATTGGGCGGAATATTCCTATTCCAATATTTTAGGAAAAAAGAAATCTTGAAAATGTTCTTCATTGAACTTCTATCAATAGATAACATATTATTATCTAGCTATCATTCAGGGTTTCCCCCAGAAAACTTGTTAAGCCCAGTGGTCGATGCTTCGAGGCAGTTCACCATGTTTTTTGTATTAAAAGAGGTTAAGCTGATAGGAAATGTAAAAACATTTTTTCAGTGATTTTTGCATCGTGTCAGGGTCAGGGCATGAAACATTTGGGTTATTTTATAAACTTGTACGTTTGCCACACTTACCAGGAGGAGAATTCTTGCTGCTGCTATTCCCAGGAATGAAAATCCTGCTATCAAAACAAGATTTGGTGTATTTAAAAAACATAGATATCATTGCCTGATTTTACAACTTTGTGTGATATGTTTTTTCATGCACTCTCTGTTTGCTGCTGAGAGCGTGTCACCTTCATCTGAGCTCATGTTCCAGCATTGGTGACAGCGTAAAAAACATGTTTTTAGCCAGCTCTTGTAAAGTTTGTGTTTCACAAGAGAGTTAAAAGAAGAGGAATTCACAGTTAATATCATTAACAGTGAACACATGCAATTACTACATGCTGTGATCTCCTTGGGGGAGGGGGTCTATCCTGTTGGCAGGGCAGAGAGCCCCACCCCTTTTGGAGAATGGCAGAGTAAATGCTGAGATGGCACACATCGCCATTATCTCTGATTTTCAATCAGAGACAATTAAAACATTTTATTAGTTAACACTTAAAGAAAAGCAGTTGCGGGTATAAAATACAGGTACGGTGGACATTATTATGCAACTGCAAATTACCATGTTATTAAACTGTTTTCTTCCAGATACATGTATTGGACAGACTGGGGAGAGGAGCCTCGGATAGAACGCGCTGGCATGGATGGCAGCAGCAGGTACTGTAAAGTGTAGAATAACAGGCAGATCTGGGTCTGCATGCTGGGATTGAAACTTGATTGAAAATGTACAAGATCTCTTTCTGCGCTCCTCTCAGAGGCAGTCCTAGCCTGTTTGGCGCCCTGGGTGAACCCCCTTTCCAGCACCCCGGCCCCCTCCCCTCCAAAAAGTTGTCAAAGGCAGTGGGGGGCAGGGGGGGCATGTTGCCTATATCAGAAACGGCCACTGGCTCCTCGCTTTGTGGTCCTGTACTCTTGTGCTGACCAGTCTGAGTCCTGACAGATCCAGACTACTGATGGTAGAACAAGCTAGAGAGCACATACATGTAAATAACTATGCATGTAAGTAACATACTTGCACCGGGGCAATTTACCAAACTGAAGCTAGAATGTTGGTCATCAAATCACTAAGATAAAAATGATGTCTAAATGACCAAGCTGAAAGGCAAACAAAATGCATTTATATACAAATATACTCAGCAATTGTATGAAAATAAGCTAAGAACACTAACTTTACTTGTGCTCTGCTGTCTCCTAACAGGAAAGTCATAGTGAATAAGAACATACACTGGCCCAATGGCCTCACCATAGACCTGGTGGAGGAGAAGTTATACTGGGCTGATGCCAAGCTCAGCTTCATTCACAGAGCCAACCTGGATGGATCTGCACGGTAAACTTTATGTAACATAAGGCTGGATGAAAGTGAAAGTCTCAATAATAGTTAAAATTCAGATATCTGAATTATAACCAGATATCTTAAAAATACAAATGAGTGGGGTGAGTGTTTCAAGGTAAAATTGTCAGTGTTTCTTTTTTTTATTAATGACTGAACTGATTTGACTTGATCTATTAATTTTCACAGATACTCTATCTATATTAAATTATCTATATTAAAATGGAATACTATATCTACTATATGTCTTTCTCTTGTCATAAACATACCCAGAGTTTTGCTGTGGCTCGTTCATGCATGTTTGAGAAATTCTTTTCACCAATGTGTGTAGTACTTAGTCAGATCTCTTAGAGAGCCCAGTATTTATTTAGAACAGTAGATAATTGGGACATGGCAATAGCTCGTAAGTCAAGATGATATTTGGTTCATAATTATTAGAAGAAACCAACATTTTATGGTTGGTTTCTTCTACCATAATGTTGGTAGAACATTTTATGGTAGAAAAACTGTTCTAACATAACAAAATGTAAATTCTTACATTTTGGGAAACGTAACAATTCTGTTTCATTGACATAAATATAGAAAACGTTTTTTAAAATCACAAAATACGTTTTAAAGAATTTGTAATTAATGTATCATCTAGTACAGGTTTGACTTGCCCATACTGAAGGCTGTTATATATCTATATACAGTATTTAATGAATTTGCATACTTTAGAATAATCCAATTTGAAGGTGGTCCTAAAGGCAAGAAAACATTTAAAATTTGCCTTTTTGTGTTTTCATAAATGGAATAAAAGTTTTATTGATATAAATTAGTGTTTTAATGAATCTGTGTTTATTGCAAAATAATTTAAGTCAGTTTTGATCAGTTGACATAGATTAGATGTTCAACCATAGATAAAGAAATGCAGTTCTATCAGATTAAAGTGGAAGCAGGCCCTTATTGTAGCACAGATATGGAGCTCCGATGCACTTCACTAGTCTTTTTCATAAAACATTTTCATCATAAACCTTCAAAGTCAAGCTAAGTCACAGCTAGTCATTAATCACAAATGAAGTTGGTGATATTCCTCACAGCCGAGGCATATCAGTAAATCCTGTGAAGAACGCCACCACTGGATTCTAGACCAGTCCAACATCAGTATGTCACCTCACAAATGCGCTTCTGGTAGAATGGTAAAGATCCCTATAAACACTCCTAAACCTTGTGGACAGCCTTCACAGAAGAGAGGAAGCTGTTCTAGCAGCAAAAGGTGGACCAACATCATATTGAACCCTATGGATCAGGAATGGGATGTCACTTAAACTCATCTGTGACATTTTACTGAATCGACTGGAGAGTTGGGTCGGACTCTCTGGTCCAGTGCTCAACTGGTTTGAATCTTGCATAAAGAACCGGGATTTCTTTGTTTCAATCGGAAACGTCTCATCAGAGAGGTCAAAGGTCACATGTGGGGTACCCCAAGGTTCAATCCTAGGACCCCTTCTTTTCAATATTTATATGCTCCCACTGGCTCAGGTTATAACAGGAAATAAGATCAGCTACCATAACTGTGCAGATGATACGCAGCTCTACATCACAATGTCACCAGGTGACTCTGAACCCATCTGTTCACTGAATAGATGCTTAGAACAGATAAATGTGTGGATGTGCCAAACCTTTCTCCGGCTGAACAGAAACAAAACTGAAATTATTATCTTTGGACCTAAAGAGGAACAAACTAGAATCAATGCTCAGCTTCAGTTATTACAACTGAAAACCAGCAATCAGCCCGAAACCTGGGAGTAGTGATGGACTCTGACCTGAACCTTCGGAGCCACATTAAGACAGTCACAAAGTCGGCCTTCTATCACCTGAAGAACATTTCCAGGATTAGAGGACTGATGTCTCAGCACGATCTAGAGAAACTCATTTATGTGTTTATCTTCAGCCGGATTGATTACTGCAACAGCGTCTTCACAGGTCTGACTAACAATCAGCTGCAGCTGATCCAGAACGCTGCTGCTCGCGTTTTCACTAAAACCAGGAAGATAGAGCACATAACACCAGTTTTAAAGTCCCTACACTGGCTCCCTGTAGCTCAAAGAATAGACTTTAAAATACTGTTGTTAGGTTATAAATCACTGACCGGTTTAGCACCACAATACATTAAAGATCTGTTATTGCTGTACCAACCGTCTAGACCCCCAAGATCTTCTGGTTCTGGTTCTGCTCTGCATCCCCAGAACCAGAACCAAACGAGGAGAAGCAGCATTCAGTTTCTATGCACCACAAATTTGGAACAAACTTCCAGAAAACTGTAAAATAGCTGAAACCCAGGGTGCCTTTAAATCTCAACTTAATACCCACCTGTTTAGAGTTGCTTATGGCTAAATTGCGGGTTTTGATGTCTTTGTTGTTTTTAATGTTTTTATCTTTACTTTTCATCTAATTATTAACTTCTTTTTATTTCTCTTTCACACTGTCTATGTAAAGCCCCCCCATAAAACGTCCCAGTTCAACAAATCTATATCTAAAATAAATAGATTTATTCAATCTATATCTAGAATGAATAAATGGATTCATTCTTGTTAAATGAATCCATTTAACAAGGATTCATTTAACAAGAATCCTTGTTAAATGACGTTTAACTAAAGTCCTACGAGGTTTAGAGTCCCAGTTGACGGCGTTTCAACTAAAAACCTAGAGGTTGGAGTCCTTGTCAAACAACAAGTAGGTGTCTTAGAAAAACTGCGTATTCCATTAATATTTCACCAAACAATGCCTGTAGTTATGTTTTATATAAGATGAATGACTAAATTATTGTCAATTTATGGACTACATTTGGTATAGTTGTTGTTTGGGTGGAAGCTTGGCGTGGATTATTTCAATTCCCTTTATTTTCATTGGAGAAACTTGTTTTCACATAGAAATATTCAAGATGCAAAAGGCCTATTCCTCCAGATTGAGTTTGCATACAGAACTTTTTCTGCACTTGTAATACAATTCCGTTTGGTTAATTAAATTCATACAAGTTCATTCTAATACAATCCAGCCAGAGAAGATTCATTTTAAAATATTGCTGCTTTCACCAGTGAACTACTCTTGCATTACTCATGTTTGAAGCTGTTGTAATATGGGACAACATTATAGTCTTCTGTGTAGAACACTGTGTACTGAAGGTTTTCACGTGGTGTTATCTCAACATGCAGGGAAAAATTAACTTGTGCATTTGGTTTAAAAGATTAATTGCAAGATGCACAGTTTTTATGGTTTAAAACCTCAAATTCTAGCTAGACCATATTTAATATTCCTCTGTGAGCTGCTTTTTTAAAAAAAATAACAGTAATGGAGTAAGAAACAGAATAGCTATACTGACAGATTTAAAGAAAAATAAAGAAGAGTCCAAGACAAACAGAGCTGTGGAATGAAGGCCTCAGTTAAAACCAACACAGCTCCACACACTCATCTCTGGATTTAGTTTCCTTTCTCCAGTCCATCGTTCACATCTGTTTTTCTAAATCTTGACTTCTTTCTCTATCTTTCTTCATTGAATTAATGATGCCACAGAATATCAAAGCACATATTTTTGCTGAGGTCATCAGTTTTCAAATAAGAAAATGAAAACAGTGAAAATTTAGGCTTGCTTTGATCTGTTGCGATCAGGTAAGATTTCCATATCTAGCCTGGAACCTTTGTTATCTGCTTGGCATAAATCATTCACCATGTCTGTTTTCTCCTTTTATGTGATATCTCTGCTGTCAGTAAAAAGGCTTACATGTAAAAAAAAAAAATCTCCTACACTTAAAGCTTTGATTTCTTTTTTGAAGTCTTTAATGTGTTTATACTGCAGAGTCAGGCATAAAGCATCTGTTCTGTGGAACTGATTTCTGCCTGTATATTATGTTGGAATGTGGTGGAGGTGTTTTGAGTCCAAACCAATATGTTGGAACTGTCTGACCAAGTTAGCCTCTGTTCCTTTAGAGGCACAGCTGTAGTTCCACAACCACTGTTTATACTATTAGTGAGCAATAGGAAGTTCTGGCTACAGAAAATCGTGTTGCTCAAATCTGGGCTTTCCAGCCTTTATGGCGGCATCAGCATTTTCTGCGTAGCAACAAAACATATTTCACACTGATGTTCAACAGTTTATTTTGCATAGTTTGTACTTGCCAGTTTAGCTACTTGTTATTTTTTTCTGCTACTGTGTACTTTCTCATTAATGCTGCACTTTTAGTTCTACTGGGAGGGAAACATAAATCCACTTGTAATGTTATTTCATTAGTATTTTCACCACCCAGTTATTCTAAACATGAAATATACCTACTTTCATTTCCAGTGTTTTATGTATTGTGATATAAGATTTGATATGTACTGTATACCAGAGATTCAACAGAGCACCTTTCTGCTTGTATTAGCTAACTATTAGTCAGGTTCATCACCAACCGTCAAGAAGTGTGAAAACTTCTGTTATTACCAGGAGTGTGATGATGAATTAAGCTTATAAATGAAGCAATCACTTATATTGGGCTCACAACAAGGAGACAAGATAACATTTTAGAAATACAGACAATCCCTATTGTTTTGTTTCCATAAAGTAAAGGTTTCATGAATATCAAATACAGCAGATTTGAGACGTCAGGTAGTGGTGAAAATAATAAATAAATAAATGAATAAAACTAAGAACAAAAGCTTACAAGACAAAAATACAAGCCAAATAAGAACACAAATCATAAATCTGGGAGTGTAGGGATGGAAGAGATGGCAGGGAACAGATGGGAAAAATAACGGGCGTAGACAAGAAGAAGAGAAGCAAGGAGTGGCTGAGAATGAGGTGCTTCAGTACTGGGAGGTTGAATGCTGGACAAAAGACCTGAGCTAATGAGCAAGGAGAGAGCAGAAGGCAGGCTGAGGAGAGAGAGAGAGAGAGTGAAAGAGAGAGGAAGAGGAGGTGACACATGGGTTGAGGGAGAGCACACTGGGAACTAGGAAATGAACCTAACAAAATAACTAGACATAAAAAACGTAATAAAAAATTTGATAACTAAGAAAAGGACTGAACAAAGAAATGAACAAAGCTAGAATCACTAAGACACTGAAGTAAAAATAGAAACAAGTCAGAACTAATAGAAAAAACTAAGGAAAACAACATAATAAACAATCCACTTAACAACTCAGGATCCAAACATCAGTAGAGATTTTTAATCTCCAAATTAAGGAAATGTTTCCATATTTCTAAGTAGTTTAGGTAGATTCCCCCACGAAAATTCTTCTTGTTGTCAAGTGTTTTTTTTTTCCATCTTACAGAGAAGCAGTGGTGGAGGGCACCCTGACCCATCCTTTTGCACTAACATTGTCTAAGGAGACGTTATACTGGACTGACTGGCAGACTCGCTCCATCCATGCCTGCAACAAACACAGTGGAGACAAAACCAGAGAGATCCTCAGTGGGATTTATTCTCCAATGGACATCCAGGTTCTGGAGCCTTATCGACAACCTTACAGTAAGTGGAATGTTATACCTATGTTTAATGGTCAATGTAACACTGAATCGAGTATCAGTGTTTGAACATATTAAGTATTTGATTAATTAACTATTTGCCAAATGAGAAATGTTGCTATTGATCCTAACTTATACTAATGATTAGAGATGACAGATGAGCTGTTATTTTGTGTTTAGGTCAGCCTCCTGCTGCGATTAGGAAGAAAAGACAGCTGTTGTGGTTGGTCTGGTTGTTTGCAGTATAGGATTGAGGAGTGAAGCAGTTTTTCTAACACAAAATTAATGTTTATATTTGAATTTTGTACGAGGTCAGGTCAGAGAATATCTCTATTATTTTTAAGTAAAGTTAAACACTCTTTATGAAACCAAACCAGAAACCTCTCTGCTTTTGATTTTTAGTGCACACCGGTGTGCCTGTGTAGAGCCTCCTCTTCAGAAACTATTCTGACATTCAGTTTTTTGGCACTAATTATAATTCATCAGTAGCCGTGACCAGTAGTGTTTTGGTCTGGATTATTAGATTTTTCTTTGGACATAAATTATGTATTGAAATTCAGATGAAATCTAAAGGTTTTCCAGATTTTTGACAGTAAAACAACAAAAATTCATCATTTATCTATTAATGACTATTCACATTATAAAAAAGCATATTGCACTCTAGTTCATATTTTCACATTATCAAACCTAATCTTTCTTAGTTGTTAATTTCTGTGTTTTCCGTTGTACCATTTCAGTTCAGACTCCGTGCAGCAACAATAACGGAGGCTGCAGTCACCTCTGCCTGCTCTCTCCGCTCCAGCCTTTCTACAGCTGCGCCTGTCCCACGGGAGTCCAGCTTAAAGCAGATGGAAAGACATGCAAGCCAGGTATGTGTCTGACTTCCATTAGCACAAACCTAAACTGCAAGTCCACTCACTTCAGTAGTAACATCGTTATTTTAGAGTTGGTTTTACTGCATTTAAAAAAATGGTTGCTGCAGCTATGGCAGATTCAATGAACCAGCTTAAAAAACATGATGGGATTACAGGAGCAAAAAATATTTATATACCACGATAGCAATCAGATGAATCTTCAAAAGTGCAGTTTGACTAAAACATTCCACTTATTAGCTCTGTGTTTCCTAAAGCATTCAGGAAAAGAAAAGGAGAAATGGGGAAGAATGGATACAATGATGTTGATAAGGACCAGAGATTTGATTGGTTGTTCAGTTAGCCTGGGTTTTAGGCTAAGCTAAGTGGCTCATTGACTCTGGAGTAGTTTCACAGTGAGGTATGAGAAAGACTGAAGGAGTATGAAGAACGGTTTGGAGGATGATTGACAATGAGGATAGTTCAGCAGAGATGAGTTGGGAGGGAGTGTTTCCAGAGCGTTTGGAGGGCCCTTTTCATTTCTTGTTCATTTGATTGCATAACTAGTGGTTTATCCAACAATCTGTGAGATTTTAGTCCCTGACAGTGATACTGATTCTGCCTCAGTCCTGGGTGATGTCTTTGGCTGAGGCTCATCCAACCGCTATGTGGGAGAGACCTGAGCACAGTGCTGATCTAACTCTGGACTGCTGGATAGAAACGGAGTGACAGCCTTGTGAAACACAGTTAGGCCTGTTTGGGAGCAGAGAAGGTTCTCCTGCTGTAACTCCTGCGGGGATAAAGTGGCATTTGAACTGGAGCTGCTTCCTGAAGGCCATTGCTGATGATGGGTCATGTCTGTGCAGTTCTGTAGCTCTTTTCCCTGAATAAGAATTATTTGCAAGTTAAGCTCACCCAGGAAAAAAAAATGAAGCATTACAAGTTCGCATCCAGTGTATATCATGGTGTCATTCAGAAATAAGCATGCTGATGATGTATATGCATCATCAGCTCAGTATTTTGCCAGCTTTTATACACTGGTTTAATTTTTTTTCTGTGATTTTAAGTGTATGTTAACATGGTTTAACACCCAAAGCAGCTGCTCTTACATATTTTAATGTTTTCATTTTTAGAAAAGAAAATGACTGAAGGATTTTCTATTAAGACTATGTTTGTAGTTGCTGCCACTTTTAAACCTCTAAAAGAGAGTGTGTGTGTGTGTGTGTGTGTGTGTGTGTGTGTGTGTGTGTGTGTGTGTGTGTGCGCGCGCGTGTGTGTGCGTGTGTGTGTTATCTGGCTCCCAAACTTATTTTAACATATTAAATTTATAATAAAGTAGCTGAAAAGCTCTAGGAAGAAGAATATTCTTCTTTGAAGGAATCAAATTGATTTTAGCAGTAGCTGCAGATGACTGAAATAATCAGTGTGTCAGTGTGTGGTAACGCTGAACCTAGAGGTGTCTTTGGTATTGGAGTGTGTCGCGGCACCGGGACCATCATCCTGAAAATCTGTACAGACACATCTCAGAAGACACATGCACTCTCAAATTGACCAGCTGCCATATTGATTCCCACAATGTTAAAACAATGGAGCCTTATAATGCAAAAAGTAAATACTGAGTAAAGGTTTGTGTGTGTGTCTCTGAGGCTTGGCAATAAATCTGAATGAGGCATGCCAACCAATCGCCTGGCCACTGTTGGCAATAAAAACAACAATGCTTTATTGTGTCAGCCTGCAGTTTGGGCGAATGTCTGTTGCGTATGCCTCTAATTTGTTTTGCTTGGCTGGTTAAATTGAAGTGTTTGTTATTGTTCTGGCAGTAGAGACAGAGTGTGTGTGTGTGTTTATTTGACTCTTAGTCAGTGGTCTTGAAGGGTCTTTAAAGGAAGTGAAGCAAAGATGAGAGCTGAAGTGCAGATGCTTTTCCTCCTCTATTCACTGTCTCCCTTGATATTTCCTGGCTGGTTTTCCTCATTTAGGCCGGATCGTTCACCTCTCTGTGTGGAATGTGATTGGGATCTTGTTGGCCAACATTTAATTAGTTATGAAAGGCCAGTCAGAGCAAGAGAAAAACCCTTTAATTTGTAAGAATTGTGTGTATACTGTGGCTCAGAGCTATTTAATGTTTTGAAGACACGGACATAAAGTTTTGTTGCAAATTATTGATTTTCAGTGGTTTGAATAGAAGAATATAAAACTGTGTGAGCTTTCAGGGACTACAAACAGCATGTGATCGAGGTGCAGTTTGAAGTAACAGGTTGTTTTGATAGAATCTGAAATCCACAATAAATTCAAACTTGCCTCCAGAGGTTTTCTTTGTAAAATGCATTTCAAAAAAGACTTTCTACATTTTATGTCTTATTATTATTGTTACTGGTATTAATTAGGACTTATTGCCCATATAAAGATTTAACTTGTTAGCAAACTATCAAAATAAATAAAAAGCAAATGTAATGTAGGGGTGACTGTTTGAACTGAATGAGCTGGTTACATATTGATGGTCCTCAACATGAAGATGAATTGTATCTTGATCAGGTGCAGAGCAGGTTTTGCTGCTGGCTAGACGGACAGACCTGAGGAGAATCTCACTTGATCTGCCAGATTTCACTGACATAGTGCTACAGGTGAATACACTCACACACACACACACACACACCAACAAAAACTGTTGGACTTTGTTGTAAGAGTGAAGCTCTGAGGTTTTTATCACTTTTCTCATGCAGGTTCATGACATTCGACATGCTATAGCTATAGACTATGACCCGGTTGAAGGTTTTGTCTACTGGACAGATGATGAAGTTCGGGCCATACGACGATCTTACATTGATGGCAGCAATGCCACAATACTGGTTAACATGGACATCAACCACCCAGATGGTATTGCTGTTGACTGGGTGGCCAGAAACCTTTACTGGACTGACACTGGCACTGATCGGATTGAGGTACAGAACTATTTCTTATCACTGTTCTTTACAACTGGACAGAGATGACACTTCATGTGACAGCAAACATGTCATTGCACTTCTTTTTATTATTCCTGTGTGCTGTTTTAGGTTACCAGACTAAATGGAACATCACGAAAAATTTTGATTTCGGAGGACCTGGAGGAACCCAGAGCCATTGTTCTGGATCCTGTTAATGGGTAGATGTCGTTTGTCTGAATTTGTCACAGCTGGATCTCTCTATCTTTATTTAAGTAAAACAGCTTTTATTTGATCCCTTTCAAAAATAATTCCTTATCCTAACACTAAAAGTTCCTGCAAAATGCCATTGATTGCCTGTTGAAGCAGATTTAAAATACACTAACAAGATTAATGACAAAAATAAGTGATTGGCAGCCATCAGTAAAATAAAAAAAACCATGGGTTTCTTGGTTGCATGTTTGCTGATATCTTTAACTGATGTCTGTCTTCTCACATTGACAATTTTTTTTTTCAGTTTTATGTACTGGACTGATTGGGGTCAGCATCCTAAGATCGAGAGAGCAAACCTGGATGGAACAGCTCGGGTGGTCCTGCTCAACAGCTCTCTTGGCTGGCCCAATGGATTAGCCATAGACTACACAGCAGGGAAGCTTTACTGGGGAGATGCTAAAACTGACAAGATAGAGGTAAGTCAATCAGCATGTGGCCTTTTTCAGCTGCTTGGCTGGTCAAGAAATATATGTAACACAAGAGGAAAGAAAGATGAATTTTAACTTGATTATTATTAACTCCAATGGAATGAGAAGAAATGGCAAAGCAGCCAAGCGACTCAGTTTATCTGAGTTTGTTACTCAGATAAACTGCAGTGATTTTCTGCTTTCAAACTACTGAACACTCAAAATTACAAATACCCTTCACAACAGGCGTTGAGTATATTAGTGTACTGCTGGGCCACAGCGTCCAGGAACCGACTACTGTGGCTGAGCTGAGAAAAGTAATTGTCTGGCATTTGGGATGATTCAAGATCAAATCCAGCTGTCCCTGGTAAATGCCCTCGGGCAAGCACTGAAGTTTGCACTGACCACTGATCTGTGAAGGCCTTGTAGTGTTGAGGTGCTCTGACTCTTCAGTGAGATTCCAGAAAAGTGCTTATGAATTTGCCACATACCCATGAAATCACTCTAGAGAATGTCATCACTCTCTCAACATTAATCCGATAAATACAAATGTTTTTATTTAATTGATTTCTTAGAAAGCACTAAGCTAATGCAGAGCCTTTCAGAGAATCCCAGGACAAAAAGTAGAAACGACTAAAATGAACCACCGTTAGATTTTACTGTAAGCTCTAAAAGTGTTCCACCGCAACTGAGAACATTCACGAGAGAAAGGGGAGATGAGAGCCAGGAGGATTTTTCTGTGCCAGTGTCTTTATTCATGGCTGAACAAAAACAACCTGTTAAACACAGGCACACTGGTGTGCAGAGCTGACAGAGGTGGAGAAGTTTGTGACAATGAACAGAAAAACCACAGCAGAGGTAAATAAAGCAACAGTAGTCAGCAAGAAAAGACCAGGACATATGACGAAGCTTGTACAGTCCTTGGGTTTACTGTGAGTGCAAACATTTCTGCACTTTTTATCTCTTCTGATTAGCTAGAATATGAGCAATGCAAGTTTGCAATTTTTGCACTGAAATGTTAAAAAGGCATCTACCTTTTTGAAAAGGAATAAACTATTGAAGCAGACAAGTCACCAATGTTTACAGTTTTAAAAAGTTTGCGTAGTCTGAAATGTACATTCCAGTGAATCATTTGCACTTTCTTTTTTGAGAATCCAGTGCCGACTATTTCTGCTCCTGAACTTTCTCTGACATTAAAGGGTCTATCCAGGGGTGTCAAACTCCAGACCTCAAGGGCCACTGTTCTTCAGTTTTTAGATGTGCCACAGGTACAAAACACTGGGATGAAATGGCTTAATTACTTCCTTCTTGTGTAGATAATTTTTCCAGAGCCTTGCTAATGACCTAATTATTCTATTCAGGTGGTGCAGCAGAGGCACATCTAAAGGTTGCAGGGCAGTGGCCCTCCAGGACTGGAGTTTGACACCTGTAGTCTATACCATTGGAGCAGTATGCATATTTTTAAGAAACCCATTTACACCTGGAAAATGGTAACTGATTTATTAGTGGTAACCATATCCATTTAAAATTTCTTTCTAATCACAGTATTTGTCAGACACTGCACAAGAAGACAATGCTGGCCAGAAGATGTAAGGACAAGTTACAAGAACTCCCAAAGCATTGCTGGAAGAACAGAATTATGTCATCTTGTTCTTGTAGCCACATAGAGGGAAGACATTTCTCTTTTTTAGCAGAATATATATGAGCATTTACAAAACAATTTGAGTTTAAGTTTGAACCATTTCTCATCACTTTCAACTCTTTCTCAATCTGATCTTTATGACACACTCTGAGATGTTAAGCAGACATAAAATTATATGGAGTAATATGCCTTATTTGAAATTTGAGTCCCAGCGATGTTGATAACAAATGTATAAACCAGAGGTTCCCAAACTATGGGGCGCGCCCCTTAGGGGGGGCGCCGTGCCATTGCAGGGGGGGCGTGGGAAGCCGTCTGGATGAAAAAAAACAACAAAAAAGAACAT
>NW_006800551.1:39800-48034 GCF_000485575.1 Poecilia formosa | reverse complement strand
AGTTGATTCCTTCCCACCCCCCCCCTGTTCGGTTTGGGCCGGGGCTGAGTATAACAGGGAATTTCTAAGAATCCACCTCCCACCCCCTTCGTTCAACACATCGTTCAACCAGACAGCTATTTGTAAGCCATAGGGGGGGCCCAGAAATAGTTTGGAAACTACTGGGGGGGCCCAGGAGAAAAGGTTTGGGAACCACTGGTATAAACTATTTATGTCTCTTTGTTGCATCTGTTGCGTGTGTTGAGTTAACGGTTGGATAAGTGTAAAGAAAACGTGCTTTTTGCTATGGACAACGTTAGCAGGGGCTCAATACCTGCAGCTACAGCAGGGCTGATTGATGCAGGACTAAATGCCAACTGAAAACTTTCCCACAGCACTAAAAGCCAGATGTTAGCAGGATTGCTAACTATAGGGAAAGGGGTTTGGAAAATAGAGAACAATAAATTGAGGTGGGGTTTGGGGAGTTTTTTATACTGCCCTCCCCCTCCTGCTCCAAATCTTCTAGATCCCTTTGAGCAAGTGATCTCTGTTGTCCTTCATTCTCCCAACATCAATACATCTCCTCTTCTTTTACAACATGTTTTACACTTCGTTTGTCTATTTGTTTTTCGATTTACTCCTGTTCCTATTGGATCGTTTTTTTCTTCCAGCATTTTCTCTCATTTACCCAGACTTTGGCCGTGGTGTCCCTGTAACTCTGTGACCATATTTCTCAATTTTTCCTTGTGTTAATGTTTGCTACTTGCATAGCAGCAGAGAGAGAAGGGAGAAGAGTGCAACAAAACAGTGAATAGCCAAGTTTCTGGCTGAATGCTTACCAATTGAAAAGGGGTGGCTGCTCCGTCTCACCCTTCCTCCCACCCTCTGTCAGGGTGAAAGGAGCCACTTCAAAGCCCCTTTCCCCACATTTTAACCCTGTTTTTATTTTGCTGAAATGAAATAACTTATAAAGGTGAAGATATTTTCAGTCTTTGACTCTTGTGGGTGTTTATGGGTTGCTCTGATTTTTGATAAAGTTTATGCACTAAAACCCCACGGTGTTATTTGCTTACAGTGCTGCTGAAGAAGGATACGTGTGGTTTAATAAAACTTTCACTTTCTATTGAGAAACAATTACTTCCTGGTGGCGTGGGCTGCGTTGAGGTTTTAAATTTTACCGAATCGCTAACGTGACGTTAGCATGACATAAGTAACACAAGAAGCTTACAGAAACCATCCTACACTGCAAAGAGAGAATAGCTGATCCAAACGAGGCAGCTGTTAATGCTAATTCAGTGTTTTGCCATTGCTAGAACTACAAGCAGACTACATTCTTAATTAGCGCAGAACATCAACGTCATTGTTCATAACTTCTTCTTCTGTTTGCTGACTGGCCTGGTAGGAAATGGACTGGAGGGAATCCAAGTCAAGGGGACAAAACCCAGACTGTGCTGGAAGTGAGAACTTTTTTTCGAGTGGAATTGCACCAGAATGCAATGGCCAGGATACTTAAAAACAGCAGAGCGGGTATCTGGAGTTCATAAATACTAATCTGTGTTAAAAAATATTTTAAATGTCTGGAACAAATCTTACAATTCAGTGTAGGAGTGTAGCAAGATCTCAGTGCTATGCCACCAAAATGTTATGGTGTGGACATGAGTGTGAAAGAATTGTTCTGAGGCTTATTATGTAATGATCAATCTTAACCCTTTAACAGTCAACCTTAAAACACTTCAATGTGCCCTTGAGGACACTGGAATCCTCCTGATAGTGAAGGGTTTTAAATAAATAAATTTTAAAAAAACATGGTATGTGTGTAAATTGTGTCAGTTTAAATAAAAACATCCTGAATCAAGAAATATCAATAACGCCAGATATTAAAATTAGATATGCTGATCAGAACACAAAAGTCATGGATTAAAGCCTCTGAGCTGAAACCAATAACTTTTGAGCAACTTACCCTTGTTGTTTTGTACTGTATGTGTACACCTTTTAAGTGTAACTAAACCCGATGTAAACACATAACCCTGAACACAAACATTTTTTTTTTTAATTCCAGTAAAGTGGGTGGTGCCAAGAGACACTGAGAGGCATGGCCAACTGTGGGGATGAACGGTGGGGGTAAAGCACTGGGTGTAATCGGGTCAAGAGCAGACAGACTCACCCACCAGGTCATGTCTGCATGTTTGCAGTCAACAACAATCACCCCACTGTTACCAACTCTGTGACTTTCTTGCTATATTTAGCAACATTTCACACAAAAAAAATTATATCCAACAAAATTGGAATCAGCAGGTCAGGCTTTTTAAAGATCGGTAATCAGTGACAGGCCAGAAAACTGCAATTGGTGCAGCCCTATTAGAAACAGCTCTCGCCTCATTCCCATCTAACTTATAAACAGTATAAGTACGGGGTGCTGTGGTAGTGCAGGGGCAAGGCATGAATTACATATTGAGGCTTTAGTCCTCGCCAGGCGATTTCCGGCCTGGCGAGATTTGCTGCATGTCTTCCCCCTCTCTCTGATTACCCTGTTTCCTGTCGAACTACTTTCAAATGAAGGCCATTAGAGCCAACAAAACCTTTTAAAAAAACGCTTTTTTTTTATATATATTTTTTTAAAAACAACAATATAAGTACATTACAACTGTTACTCGATTACAGTTTTTGAGTACTCTACCCACCTCTGTGTAATACTAAGACAAATATCAGTGACATTTACTGTAATATTTACTGCTGAACTAGCAAAATTAGCTTAGCTAATGTAGCTTTTATCTGCAAACTAAGACAGACATGTAGCCAATGTGGATGTTACCACATGTACTTACTCTACCAGTCATCAGAACCTGTTATTCACGTGAAAAGTTCTGATGTCCTTTGCAAAGCTGTTGAAACACTGATTGTATGCATCTATGGATTTCAGGCTGCTTAGCTCCTCCATGGTGTACGCACTCTATCTATATCGTAGTATGAGATCAGAGGCATTATTCATTAAAAGAATTTTAACATTGTCTAGGAAAATAGGTAATCTTTAAAGAAGTAGTATTTTAATTAATATAAATAAATAGACTACTCTTGTGGATGTGTGTTTTAAGAATAATCTGGAAGTATATATCTTGGATCTGATGGCATTGATCTTGCTTCCGGAATAAATGCCATGACAAGGACAATTAAAATTTAAAGGATATAGGGACAAAAGAAAACACCCCAAAAAACGTAAACGTTTTCATGTGTTTTGTTTTTGTTGTGTCACGTCTTAAAGGACGAAGGTCAGGGTACAGTTGTGTCCTGGTTGTGTGGCTGAGATAAAGTTTCAGAAACTTGCTACTATGTGTTTTGTTCTCTGAGCTCACCCATACGTACGTGTGTGTGTGTGTGTGTGTGTGTGTATCAGGCAAGACTGTCAAACAGAAGAAAATTGAACAGCATTCAACATGTTTGGCTCTGAAAGTGAGGGGAGTGTCTAACAAAGCCTGCTTTGGAATGCTCTAACTCTGCTTCTCTCATTGCCCCTCTCCCCACCCTGGCCCATCTCTTTAAAAGTGAAACTCCCCCTCCACCTCCTTGTCATAAACTCCTGGAACAGGCTCCGTTCTTTTAAAAAGAGATTGTGTGTGTAGGTTGTTTGCCCAATGTGTTGCTTTCTTTGTGTGTTCACACACTCACCAAGATGCATGTGAAGCACCAGCTTTGTTGTGGTTATGCAAATTGAGAATGTGTAGCTCTTTTCAGCCACACCGCTGAGCCATATGGTTGAGGCCATTCAGTGTGTAGATGTGTGTTTGCCTATGAGGTGGAAAGAGGGTGGTGTGTACTGTGGAATTTCCTCTCCTTCCACAGGATCCATACTTCCCACTTGCATTAAATGAAAACTAAACTGTTCCTCAAGTATTTCATGAAGGAAAAAGTCTTCAATGATTTTTCTGCTTTTGCCTCACAAAAAATCATTAGCATATATAGAAGAGTATATATGTTTATAAATTCTTGATAAATAGATGTCAGTTAATGAAAATGGCTCTGCCTCTTTTACTCTCTACTGCCATGACTTATTTTTTCATTAGATATTTACTATGTTGGCATGTTGCAGAAAATACAAACTGTAATTGTGACCTGTGTGCACCTAGAATAGGAATAAGAGCGGCTGAGTAAAAGCACACACACACACACACACACACACACACACAGCTCAGTTGGAAGCCTTTTAATGAATGTCTGACTGGTGCTCGGTTTAACCCTTTAAAGCTTGACACAGTAAATCATTTTCTGAGAGTTTATATTTTTAAAAACTGAACAATCTATTGGATGCATTTAATGAAACACATTTTTAAAACATTTTTAAATTTTACTGATTTTTTCTAACTTTTTTTGCCTCTTACATCAATAAAATCATTATAAACAGAAATATCCATATGTATGCTATATTTCACTATATTTCCTTGATACAGCAGGCTTTAAAGGAAAGTACCTCTGGTAAGGAGTTACAAAGCTGAGAGATACTTGTATTAAAAATGAAGTGGTGTTATGGGATGAACGGTTCTGGAATCTGTAAGATCTGTTTTTCGTTGGATTCTCGTTTTATTGTGTGCATCATAATCTCCATGTGCTACCATATGTGAAGTGTTCTGTGATGGGCTGACATCTCTCTGCATGTCTGATGAGACCTTTGTTACTTTTCTCTTCACCTCTTTTTCTCTGCCATTTTATCCTTTCCCTTGTGTCCATCAAGAAACGAAGCATTTTATCTCCCAAAATTGAATCAGAAAGGGGGGAGTGAAAATTACCCTGCCAGCGCCTAATTCTCCCTGAAAAAAGCCAGAACAGAGAAAGAATGAGGAGAGGAAATAAAAAGGGAGTCCCTCTCCCATCTTTTAACTGAGATGGCCATGTCTAATTTTGTCCAATAGATAAATGAATGGATTTTTTGTGGAAGGGTCAAGAACCCCTTTGGTTCAGAGGGCCATCAAAGTGACTGTTTTTTTTTTTTTTCTGTTTTCTCACTCATAGCCTGTGAATGGATATTTAAATGAGCATTCACTAAACATAAAGCCGGGTCCACAGCTGCCTATCACAACATTAACTCCATTAGAGTGCATGTCTTAGTTTAGAGGTTATTCTTGAAGAAGCAGAACCATGTGATGTTGTGAATGTCAAAGTCAACACTTGATGACTGCATTAAGTGAAAACTGGTTGTGGGAAAGTGTGAGAAATTGGTTTTGACCGCAGCATTTCCAGTTCTTTTACCACTTTTTATTGAGACAGGCTGTGTTTTCAGTGAGTGTATCTTCGGTTACAGGAGTTGCGTGGTATTTCTGTCTAAGAAGTGACATAGTTTGCATTTTTCTAGTTTTGTAGTCAGTGGTATGACTAAAATGTTACATGATGATTTTATCACTTTTCAGCTACATTAAAAGGTTAAAGAAAATTTCTCAACAAATTTTCATTTGTGGCACAATTCTGTCACCTTTTATCAAGCATAACTGACATGTATGTTTAAAGTACACAATGTCTCAAGCTGTTGCCTAACTCCAAAAGACCTACAACTACACCACCACTCACTTAAAGTCCAATATCGCTACTTAAGTGATAAAAACATAACATTTTGTATTATTACTTTTAAATTTCAATTATCTAAATGTTATTTTAAATTTAAAGTGCTACCCAATAAAATGTGTAGAAGACTGTAGAGCTCTGTAGAAACCGCTAGAGAGAAGTGCTGAGTGGGCCTAGAGAGCATGCACACCAAGTATTGTGCAAGGTAACGGGAAAGTCCAAAAGGTTCAGACATGGTCAAATCTAAACCACCCAGACCGACATACTACAGCTATTGCTTGCCAGTGTATATTTCTGGGAAGATGACATGAATTATTTATGGCTGCAATCACACAGTCAGCATGAAGTGAGAGACTGCAGTATTTTGGTTTTAACTGAAAACTCTCCAGTGATTTCTCCGGATCAGCTGACTGGTTAGAGGCAAACAGACTTGGAAGTAGGCAAAAAAAACAAACAAACAAAAAAAAAACAGACAGCTCAGAAAAAAATCCAATATATTGTTTGTATATTGTTGTTGTTTGGTAATATTGTTCATCGCTAATGAAATATACATTTGTAAGATATCAGCCGTGAGAATCCAGGAGGATTTGCAGCCTTTCTGTAAATTCCTGCCAGTGCACCTTGGAAGCTCAGGCGACTCTTTAATGCCACCAGTGAGTTTTAAATGGTTTATCATGTCAGATTTATTGTGGTTTGTGGAGATTTCAGACATACAGACTTGTTAATTTTTAGCCAGAGCAAATAAGTCACAGGATCAAAACAACATCTTATCCACATGTCAGACAGTTCAGATTTCTGTTAGGCTTTGTCCAACACACACAAAAATATTGAGACACAACCACGCTGTACAAAAGCCTGAAAATTCAGTATGTCAGGAGGGATTTACAAGCCCTCCCCAGAACAGGGGTTTCACCTCCAGGCCTCCAGGGCCAGTGTCCTGCAGCTTCAATACACCTGAGACAAATAATGATGTCATTAGAAAAACTCTGGAGAAATGGACTTCACTGGGGATTCAGCCATTTTATTCCAGCAACAAGGTACTTCAAAGTGCTTTGCACCATAAAAATATAGTACAGCAACCAATTATGAAACAGTAATAAACATTAGATTTTGTCAAATACCATAATCAAAATCACCAAGAATAATCGTCATCAAATATACTGATCAATTTTGCAGCTGTTATTAATCAGAGTCTACTCTAAACAGCTTAGAGTTGCCTTTGCTTCATAATAACCAGAACATTGATCAATGTTCAATATATTTGCTCTATATTTGCTTGATGGTTTTGGTGATGGCTGAAATGTGCTATACAAATAAACTGGAGTTGAATAAACAATAAACTCCTTTCTCAACCAAAGCACATTATCTTAATCCTTCAGACTCCAAGATGATTTCTGAGTCGGGTCTTGGTTTTGACCCCAGCGCAGGGTCATTTTGCAGGGAATTTACATGTTCTCACCACACATGCTGAGGTTCAGTAACCATGGATATAGGCTCTATTCTCCCCTCTTGACCCTGCATATGGGTCATGGGTGATATGCCCGTATAAACAGTGAATGGATAATGTGTGTTCTTGTACCTTACCTTGTGCTGCACCTGGTGGTGTGTCTCCCAGCAATACAAGTGTCTATCTTTAATTTAAACCGGAAGAATCCTTTTCAACTTACTGAAGTCATGCTTCACCAACTTGTGCACTGCAACATATCAGTAAGCATATTGTAATAGTAGCAGTGACATGATAGTGACTTGTATTTCAGTTCAAGGACTCCAGCAGTATCACTGACAGTGTGGCGCAGGGTCCACAGCATCTTTCTGAACCTGCATGTAGAAACTATGCTAGTCTTCTTCTGTCTCTAGGTGATCAACGTGGACGGCAGTAACAGGCAGACTCTGCTGGAGGACAAGCTGCCTCATATCTTTGGCTTTACTCTGCTGGGTGAATACATCTACTGGACCGACTGGCAGAGCCGCAGCATCGAGAGGATCCACAAGGCCACTGCCGTGCGAGAGATCATCATCGATCAGCTGCCAGATTTAATGGGCTTAAAGGCTACCAAAGTCACAGAGACCAATGGTAGGATTTGCAGATTTCTGAACAGTGGATAAAAATGCAAAAGAAAATAATGAACTGAGCCTACATGAACACTTGTGTGTTTGCTCAGGTACAAACGGCTGTGCAGAGAATAATGGTGGGTGCAGCCATCTGTGTTTTTGGTGTGAGCAGGCGGTCCGCTGTGCTTGTCCCATGGGCCTGGAGCTCCTCTCAGACCTCCAGACCTGCGTGGTGCCAGAGGCCTTCCTGCTGTTTACCAACAGGTAGGACAACAGGCAAACTATTGGTCTGAAGAAGCAGCTGAGTTGATCACTGTTCTTGTTGGCTAATCAGTTTCTTCAGGATGTTGTGATTGCTTTTGTGATATCTTTTTGCCTTAACCTTTATTACAAAACATGGGGAAAAAAACAACAAGCAGACAAATTGGACACACACACAATTTGATTCTTTAAAGAACTTCAGTAGTTCAATTTCTGTTGCTTGCCATATTGATTCCAGACTACATTGAATAAATTTGAATATTGCATCAAACCAATAAAAAAGCCCATTTAGTTATACAGAATTATGGGTTTAATAAATAGCATGTCAGGGTTTCCCCAAGAAAACTTGCTAAGCCCGGTGGTGGGGGCATCGAGGCGGTCCACAGGCGATCTAT
>NW_006800551.1:31981-39482 GCF_000485575.1 Poecilia formosa | reverse complement strand
TTGTTTAATATTTAAATACAAGATTTTAAGGAACTTCAAAGAACAATATTCATAGCTAGATTGTTTTGTTACCATAGCAACAATCCGATGCTGTGAGTTTAATCTTTGAATTTACAAATACAAATTAGTAAACTGCGATTATAACTTATTGCTTTTTAGGCTGGCCAATTAAACTACTCCCTTCTCCCATATTTCACTAACTCTAACACAGAAGCTGTTAGAGGTGCTGATGATTTTAGCAGCTAGACGGCCCCTAAGTTAAAGTCTGCGCAAGGCCTCATGCAGCCTTGGACCGGCCCTGCACAATGAGTAAATCCGCTGCACTGCACAGAGATGCGCAACAAACGGGAGATTTGGCTTTAGTAGTTGTTCCATTTCGTGTCTGTTGAGTTTTTAATCATCACAGAAACTATTCTGGTTGGTCGAGTTTATGGGACTCGATCGTGCCCGACGGTCACGAGTTTCTCAGATCTCCGTGCGGCCGCGCGCATTAACTCTAAGTAGACAACGCATTTGATATGGTTTGATGCATCGTGTAACCGGAAAAATAATACTAAAAATAATAATAAAACAATATAAAATCAGCGTGATGCGTGACTCCGAGGAGAGCGTTAAAGCTCCTCACCGGGCTGAACTGCATGATGAGGTTAGCGCTGCTCATCCACAAACGCTCCGGCCAACCGGGACCACAGACATAAACTTTACAGGGAAGACAGACAGAGCCACACGCTGGGCAGCGCGTAGAGATGTAAACGCCGCATATAATTGTTCGTTCACAAAGATAAATCATTCTCACCGCTCCCTCCACAACGCGCACCTCTGAATTCCTACAAGTTATTCCTGCGGTTCACATTGAGCTGCGCAACCAGAGCTAACGCGGCGGGCTTTAAACTCTTCCCTAGAGTTCTCCAAAGGATCATAATTCCTCACAGTAAGTTTATGAAAATATCCATACAGGTCAGCCTGTGTCCAGTTTGAGTGAAAGGAGGCGCGCTGAGGTAAAGCAGCTGCAACGCGCGAGGCAAAGCGATTAGTTCTCGCGCACTGTCGGCTTTCAATGCATAAACTATAAACCTATCTATTATTAACCTATCCTTAAGGATATATCTGCTCTGCCAGTGAAATTCTCAGAGCAACAGAGACGCTTGCAGCCTGGCTTTTTTTTTTTTTTTCCTTGAAACGTAAACAAGCAACGCCTTGCCTGGCGGCGAGGCTAGTAAAGCATGACGGGCGCCAGGCTTACATTACACTGGGGGAAACCCTGCATGTTTAACACCTGCTTTGAGATTATTATATTCAAAAGACACTTTTAACCTGACAAATGGGCATCAACTGATCGCATATTTAAATTTACTGTACAACTTCACATCAAGTAAGTCAGAGGCAGCAGTGTAGTAAAAGTGAGAAATGGTGCCATCTGCAGGTGGGAGTTAGCATCACTTAATGTTTTAAGTGATTTATTTATTTTTTTCTTGGAAAATTTGCAATAAATTCACAATTATCCATTAGCGCAAAGAAGTTTGGGGATTTGTTAATTTCACAAATTACTGCTTTGGTGTAATATTTGGTAAGAGCTTTTGACCTTTAGTGTAGACGTTTCCCTTCTGACGATGCCCATATTTTATCAGTTAAGTGGCTGAGATACTAACACTTTCCTTCATGTGATGAAAGAAAATGAAGAAACAAGTCAGTAAGATGTAATATTCAGGAATCCCAGTTATACAATAAATAAAGGATTGTGGCTCGGCTCATGCCATGCTTTGACTTTTTTTTACTTGTGAAGAGTTTTTTTCTTCTAACTTGTGTTTCTGTAACAACCACAGTAACAGCCACTGTAATTCTGTACTCACTTAAACTTCATGTTCTTCCTTTATACTTTTGAGAAGATATTAAATATGATTCAGATGATTCTAATGTGCAGTAATGAAGAAGTGTGTTTAATGTCATGTGAGTGTCTCAGCAACAGCTTTGGTTTTATTTGACTGCTGTGGATTCATTGTTCTCCAAAGGGACAGCATCAGGAGCATCTCTTTGGGCACGAACAGCAATGATGTGGCCATCCCTCTGACAGGAGTCAAAGAGGCCTCGGCTCTTGATTTTGATGTTTCAGAAAGGAGAATTTACTGGACAGACATACAGGCCAAGGTACCAGATATGGTTCCACTTATATATAGGTTGTGTTTGATGAAGAGAAAAGCAAACACTTATCTCACCCTCCCTCCATTCTCTCTACCAGACCATCAGCAGAGCATACATGAACGGCAGCTCCGTGGAACACGTCATAGAGTTTGGACTTGACTACCCTGAAGGCATGGCCATTGACTGGATGGGTCGTAACATCTACTGGGCGGATACTGGCACTAACCGCATTGAGGTGGCCCGCTTGGACGGCCAGTACAGACAAGTTTTGGTCTGTAAAGACCTGGATAACCCACGCCTACTGGATAACCCACGATCTCTAGCTCTGGATCCTGCCAATGGGTAGGAGTCCAATATTTAATAACTACTTGACATATTTGCTGAACCGAGTGAGCTTCAGTACCAAAAGAAAAAATAATTTCACTGATTTGGGTGTCCAAATCAGTGAAACCTACTGAGCAGCCTGACATGATCCACAGAAAGTCACCTGGAAGTGTTCCTGCTAAGTCTAGTTAAGTATAGAAACTATAGAGCACAAGTTCAGTTTTTTTTCCAGGTCTCATGAAGCATGGAAAAAAGAATTTGGAAAATATTTATATTTATACATTTTATAGTTGTGTAAATATGTCCTTCCTTCTGGCCTTTCTTCCTTACGTATGCTTCCTTGTGTCCTTTTTTCTTCTTACTTTTCTCTTTTCCGAATGTTCTTAATTCTTTAATATTTTATTTTCATGTTTCCATCCTTATCCTTTTCTCATTTTATCAAATGCCATCATCAAAATCAAGTGTAATCATCAAATACTGAATGGGTCACTATGTACAGGCTCTGACTGTACATAGTGACATATGTGGCTGCAACAAGACTGCTGCAATTTTTTTTAATACTTTAACAAACACTTTTATCATTATTGCAATACATTCCACAAAATCTGATGACAGTCTTGGTCCTTTTTCTGTCCTTTCTTCCCGGTGTGTTTTGTACTGCATTGCCTGAGGCTGAGTCCTAAAGCTGTGTGCTGTCTCCACAGCTACATGTACTGGACAGAGTGGGGTGGTCGCCCCCGCATAGCCAGAGCCTACATGGACGGCAGCACCATCAGTACGTTAGTGGATAAGGTGGGCCGTGCCAATGGACTGACTATTGATTATGTGGAGCATCGACTCTACTGGACTGATTTGGACACGTGTATGATTGAAAGCACCAATATGCAAGGTTTGTTTTCACACATCAGTCAATGGAGCAGCTGAGTTCAGCCCATTCCTCTGTAACACAACTGAACTCTGCAAGCTGCATACAGTGTTGGCAAAAAGTATTTGTCAGATTTAAATGTTTTACATTACTGAATGATGCTCAGTGATGCTCCTCTGCAGAGGAGCGGACTTTGTTGAGATTGTTGAGCAAAAAACAGTTCATAGAGAAATGGTTTTTGCATAACAATGCTTTGAAATGAAACCAAATGGTTTAACTGCAGCACATAAAGAAGAAGAATGATTGTCAATTTTATTTTATGGCCAACGTGAATATAAGATAAATACAAGACGCGGTTGTCATCTGATGATTTCATTCATAAAGGGAATAAGAGTTATGCAAAACCAACCTGGCCCTTTGTGAAAAAAATGATTCCCTTCTTTGTAAATCATAATTTAAACGTCTATGGGGTAATTTTTCTGCCATAATTCGGGAGCACATATTTTCAGTTTGAAAGCAGGATTACATGTCTTTTGTTCTCAAAACTTTTAATACTTTTGCTTACATTTTCATTTTGAAAGCAGGACTTCATGTCTTTCTTCTCAAAACTTGTAATAACTTTTCAAAACTTTCTCCTCACGCTCTTGCAGAACTCTGCTCTCTTACAAAACATTCTCTGCTTGCTTTTGGAACCGCCTATTGGCACAGTCGCCTGACAACCTCTCAGCCAATAGAATGGAAGTTCTGTACTGGATGCGTTTGTTTCCTTCTAGCGGGTGTGCCTGTGTGGCTACTATCGATTGTAGCAACCTGCACCACCCACTGGATGTAGCATGTTGGTTGGGTGAACAAACTCCTGCCTAATATCAGTAGCACACTGCTGGTGGATGTTTAGTGTAACATGGAGCAGAAAGCTGAGGCTGTTGTTTCTCCCAGGCGATGGTGCATTTTTTGTTCCAGAAGCAAGCAGATAATGTTTTGTAAGCGAGCAGAGAATCTGAGCGGAGACTATGTCTGAGCACGAGGAGACTTTTTGAGTACAAGCATTACAAGTTTTGAGAACAAAAGACATGAAATCCTGCTTTCAAACTGAAAGTACATGTACTTGGATTATGGCAGAAAAGTTCCTCCATAAACGTCATTAACCACATTTTTTGGAAAACTGAGATCTGCTTCAGTAGCCAGATCCACTGCTTACTCCCAGAACCGGGCCGACAGCATTAATGTATGATTGGTCCTCCAGGCCTTCAGAGGGAGATTATCGTGGATGACCTTCCTCACCCCTTCGGACTCACTCTGTATAGGGACTTCATATACTGGACAGATTTCAACTTGCGCAGCATTGAACGGGCTGACAAACGCAACGGGCTGAACCGCACCGTTGTCCTGCAGGTACTGAACAAGTTGGAAGCCATTTTGGAGAGTTCTAAAACTTGAATTGTTTTCAATTACTAGACAGAGTTGCTGACCTTGTTTCCACCACACTTGTTTCCATCTCAGGGTCAGCTGGAGCTGATGCTGGACATCCTGGTGTTCCACTCCTCCCGTCAGGATGGAACCAATGAATGCTCACAGAACAATGGGAACTGTGGCCATCTCTGCCTGGCCACTCCTGCTGGGGCTCAGTGCCGCTGCGCCTTCCACTACACCCTCAACCCTGATGGGAGAAACTGTAGCTGTAAGTACAAGGAGGCAAGGATTTAAAAAAATAAACAGTAAACTCCACACAGCAGTGTGGCTTCATCTTAAATAGTGCAAAAAAAATAGCAAATGATAAATATGTATATAATATTTCTTAGACTTTCTGGTGCTCCTCGGCAGACTCAAGCTGAAGATTGTTGAGCAAAAACCAGTTCATAGAGAAATGGTTTTTGCATAACAATGCTTTGAAATGAAGTCAAATGGTTTGACTGCAGCACATAAAGAAGAAGAATGATTGTCAGTTTTATTTTATGGCCAAAATGTTTTACTTTTTAAAACTTCTAAGTTTTTTAAAGATGTGAAAAATAGTTTTTAATCGTGTTTTATGTTGCTATCAAGTGTGTATGCATGTATGTATGTAATGTAACTGATGTGTAATGTGATCAGCCTCTATTTAGGGATAGTTAGTTTCTGCGTATTTATCCATAGTTAAATATATTTCAGGAAAATCAAACCTCTGCAGAATGTAGACAAATGTATCTATTTAGTTCCAATATGGACAGGTGTTCTGCTCTGCCATGTTGTTTTAACCAATTCACATTGAGCAAAGTCCAACTCTTGTTTCCCGAATGCCCTCTTGCTGGTATCTTCCTGTTCTTCTCTTGACAAAGATCTCCTTTCCGTCTCTGTCTGCAGCTCCTTCAAGTTTCTTGCTCTTTAGCCAGAGGGCCAGCATTAGCAGGATGGTGTTAGGAGACCAGAGTCCAGACATAATCCTTCCCATTCATGTTACGAGGAACGTCCGAGCTGTGAGCTACGAGCCGCTGGAGCACCTGGTCTATTGGCTGGATGGACGGCAGAACATACGAAGGGCCAGAGATGATGGCACCATGGTAACACACCTACAAGAAGAGCTGTTAGCAACCCTGACAATGTAACAGTTGCTGAAGTTTTATATGACTAAAATGTTGGTGTTGTATCCTTTCTGTGGTCATCTTTAGTCTTCAATCATAGTTAGCAGTCCTGCTCAACAAGTGGACAACCAGCTTCATGACCTGAGCCTTGACCCCTACAGTCGTCACATTTACTGGACCTGTGAGATCACCAACACCATCACAGTTCAGAAGATGGATGGTCGCATCGTCGGTGTGGTTGTCAAGGATGATACTGATAAGCCAAGAGCCATCGTGGTCAACGCAGAAAAAGGGTAACATTTGTTGTAGTGAACACTCCGCAGCACATCAGAGTGACGGAGAGCCACAGGAGTTTAAGGTTTACTCCTCTCCACAGGTACATGTACTTCACTACTGTACAGGAGCATTCTGCTAAGATTGAAGGAGCGAGTCTGGATGGAACAGAGAGAGAGTCCTTGTTCTCCACTGGTCTGATTAGACCTGTAGCCCTGGCTCTGGACAACAAGCTGGGAAAGCTGTTCTGGGTTGATGCTGACCTCAAACGCATCGAGAGCAGCGACCTGACAGGTGAGTAATCATTTGCATAGAGTATTTTCCCATGTTTTTATTGTCATTCAAAATAATTACTGGTTACTGTTACTGGTGCATAAAAAACATATTTAATTTAATATAAAAACAAGCAGGGGATGATCCACATCAGCAGATGATCTTCTGTCTCATTCAAGACATTGTGACAGTTTTCATAAATATGTAAAAAAAAAAAAAAAACATTTTTTATTGTGACACTATGAGGTAATATTTTTGGCTGTTTGTTATTTTCTGTTTTTAACATTTTGAAGTTCCTTATTGCTGAAATTATCTATATAAATGAACTTGCATTGTCACTGTTCAAAGTGAGAAAAGAAGCCATCGCTAAATTACATTTCTTGTTTTCTTTCAGGGGCCAATCGCATTGTCCTGCAGGATTCCAACATCCTCCAGCCGATGGGACTGACAGTTCTGGGGGATCATCTCTACTGGATTGACCGGCAGCAGCAGATGATTGAAAGGGTAGATAAACTGACTGGAGAGTTTCGCACACGCATTCAGGGACGGATATCATACCTGACATCTATCCACGCAGCATGGGAGATGGACCCATCAGAGTTTGGTAGAGATCTAATGCTCTTTGATATTATTCATCAACTTCTTGTTGCACACTTCATCAGACTGATGTAATGATAAATGTCTATGTTGTTTCTTCTACCCAGCATCCCACCCTTGTTCCCGAGACAATGGAGGCTGTTCTCACATCTGCATTGCAAAGGGTGATGGAACATCAACGTGTTCCTGTCCCATGCATCTGGTTTTACTGCAAGACCTGCTGCATTGTGGAGGTAAACCTCACACCACCATAGCAGTACTGAAGGACAAAACAAGTACTGGTGTTAAGAGAAAATATGGAGAGAAATATTGGCCATACTGAGGAAATCCACTGTTATACTGCCCTGGAAAAGAGTTGATGCCTATTGAACTTTACCACATTTTATTACAATACCACTATTAATTCGAGGTGTGCCGATCGATCGGTCACCGATCATAATCGGGCCGATTTTCGTGAAAGTGCATGATTGGTGAT
>NW_006800551.1:29076-31623 GCF_000485575.1 Poecilia formosa | reverse complement strand
TAGATAATTATGTGATCGGTATCGGTGATCGGCCCTCATGGGTGGTCGATATCGGTATCGGGAGGAAAAAACCTGATCAGCACATCTCTACTATTAATATATCTGTATCTCATTGTGATTTTATGTGACAGACCACCACAACACTGTGCATAACTGAAGTAAAATGGAAAATATGAAAGGATTTTGACACGGATGCCCCTAAATATAATCCAATGCAACCAATTGAGGGAGGTTGCATTGGATGGAGCAAACAGCCATCCTCCTCTACCCACATTTGAAATACTTTTGAGAGCCTGAAGATATTTAATTATTTATCTGTGCAAACCACTGGTGCCAGCATTCTGCACACAATCATTTGATTATCAAAAGACTGCTAAAATGAGCTACAGCAGTGTACTAACTTAACTTTGTAACATTTACTGCAGACTGAACAGTAACATTCAAGGCTTAAACTGTAAACATTAGTTACTCACCAGCCTCATCAGCTAAGAAGCTGATGAGGCTGGTGAGTAACTAATGTAACTAATGTTTACAGTTATATGCCCAGAAGACATATAACTTATTAGCATTATTTACTCAAATTTTCAACATCTTATCGTTAATCAGAAGAGAGTAAAAGTGCCGAACCTTTTTCCATTCACAATAAGTCCAAAGGCTACAAAAGCTTTGTTGTTTTTACTGGTCTTTTCTGTTGGCTACCGTCACTCACTTTACTCTCCTCTGCTGATGTTTCCTGTTTTCACTGTCAAACTTCTCCATCTCTCCTCCTCTGTCATCTCTGCACACCGGTGTGCCTGTGTAGGCTGAAGCTATTTACCAAAAAAAGAATGGGCAAGAGTTTCAGCTTCTGAACTAAAAAAAAAACATTTTGTATCTGAACACAAAAACATTTTGTTCAGATATTTATTAATAAAAAGTGGTGAAAATTCTGCATCATTCTCATTAATCTTCAGTTACACACTACATTGTGTTGGTTTCGTTTGTGGTTGTAAAAACGGGAAAAAGTCCAAGATGTCTTAAAACATTTGCCAGACACTGGACAAAATGTGTCTTGTGCATGTTCAGTGTCTTCTCAGGCTTTTGGTTTTACTAACTTCATCTCCTGCTGCCTCTTCATCCGCCTCAGAGCCCCCCACCTGCTCCACAGAGCAGTTCACCTGCTCCACGGGAGAAATTGGCTGTATCCCCATGGCCTGGCGTTGTGATGGCTTCCCAGAGTGTGATGACGGCAGCGACGAAGTGCACTGCCCCATCTGCTCTGCCTTCCAGTTCCAATGTGATGAAGGAAGCTGCATTGATGCTCAGAAACGATGTGATGGAGAACCTGACTGTCCTGATAAGTCTGATGAGCATGAATGCAACAGTACGTTCACACTAACTCATCACCTGCACCTGACCTGTAGTACTTCTCCTGTAAGAGTGCTGTTTGAAAACTTTCTCCTCTAACTTCGTTTTTATTGTTATTTTTTCATCAATTGTGTCCACTAACATTTTTGATCAATTGATTATTCATAATTATTACATAACCTCCCAAAAACATTTTTATAATTTTCTTTTCACAAAAATGCTTTCCTTCCCTTTGCATCGTACAAAGTAAAATCCACACTGGTTAAAGTCCCAACTGTAGCATAACAAAATAAACAAAATGAAGCGTTTATTGTTCAAGTATTTGAAAAATAATTAACCTGAGTATTCTGAATATTAAATCTGATTAGGCTGAACTGTAATTACACAAAAACAGTTTAGTCATAGTTTAGTTTTAGCTCAAAACAAAATTATTTTAGATTTGCAGTGTAGTTCTACTTAGAAGTAGAAATGTAGACATTTAAAGACTACAAGAAGAAATCTGGAAAATGTTTTCTATTCATCTTCCATGAATTCTATTTATATATCTCTTCAATAAATCTATGTTTATCTCTCTCCCTCTAGCTATCATGTAAGTCTTTCCTTTCCAAGTTCGGTCTGATACAGTCAGAAGGTTTCATGCCCTGTTGCATATGAGCATCAGGGCAAGAAGCCCTTAGACCAGGGGTCTCAAACTCAATTTACCCAGGGGCCGCTGGAGGCAGAGTCTGGGTGAGGCTGGGCCGCATAAAGAATTCCACAAAAAACATTTAAAAAATATCCTCAAATGTCATCAACATTTAATTATTTCTCCAATACATGAACTGCAGGCTTTGGCTTTGACAAGGACATGATGAGGGTGTGACAAAATTTAGGGTGCGTTCACACTGCAGCCTGAAGTGACCCAATTCCGATTTTTTGTCAAATCGGATTTTTTTTGCCGGGCCGTTCACACTGGCACACATGTGCAACCTGTATGTGTTCTGCAGTCTGAACGGACAAACGACCTGAAAGTGTCCCGCATGCGCAGTAGAGGGCGCCATAACGTCAGCGTTCTCAGTGTTCTGCCAACCGCCATAAAAAGAAGAAGTGCTCAGTGTTTGTGGAAGTTAACATGGAGGCTAACGGTGGAGCTTAGCTTACATATTTGAAGTTGTTGTCCAACCGGAGCAGCATATTAACAACTTAATCCTCATTATAGTC
>NW_006800551.1:22170-28833 GCF_000485575.1 Poecilia formosa | reverse complement strand
ATTACCGGGATGCCGTGTGGAAGATGTCTAAAAAGGCGGACTACCTGACTCAGGAAACTGCGCTTCATGGAAGACCTAACCCCGGAGGATCGCGACAAAAGACAACGGATGTGGCCCATCATCCAAAAGGCAAGGGAGGAGAAAAAGATGGCATATTTCGTCGGAGGGAGAGCATTTGTTGAAAACAAAGAAATATTCTAATGGATATTTTGTTCTAAAGGGAGAATAGCTCCGCTGTTTCATCCAACTTAAGAGGAGTTAAGTCACTGTTCTAACTTTTTTCTAACGTTCCAATTAAACATTTCTACTCTAAAATTTATTTCAGTTAACGCTCGAGGCTTAAGAGACATTACTAAAAGAAAAGCAGTTTTTCTTTATACAAAAAACTTTGATGCAGACTTTTGCTTGGTTCAGGAATCGCATTCGTCTAATGAAGATTACAAGTTCTGGAAATCGCAATGGGGTGAGGATTTATGGATGTCCCATGGAAACAGCCATTCTGCTGGAACACTAACTCTTAAGCACAAATTTAATGAGAAAGTTATTTTTACTCAATCTGACTCTAATGGTCATTATATGTTGATAGTTTTCTGTTATTGTCACCAACTTTTTCTGTTGGGAAACATTTATGGTTACTCAAGCACGAGACAAAACAAAGAATTGTTTCAAACGCTAAATAATTTGATTGATAGTATTGTTGAAAGGTTCTCTGAAGTTAAAATAATACTGGGTGGAGATTTTAATTGTACTATAGACAACAAAATTGATAGATGGTCACAAAAAATTACAGGTAGTTCTTTCTTATCTGATTTCATAAATGACAGAGACCTTGTTGATATCTGGAGAGTTAATAATCCAGGTAAAAGAGACTTTACATGGACAAACAGAGCCGGTTCATTACGATCTAGAATTGATTTTTGGTTAATTTCAGAATCCCTTACTCCACTGAACTGTAAAACAGAAATTATGCCGACACCCTTATCAGACCACAAAGCAATTGCATTAACTTTAAATTTATCGCCAAACAAACCAACTCAAAGATATCCAGCCTATTGGTAACTTAATAATTCTCTCTTGCAAAATGAAACTCTAAGGGAAATAATAAGAAATACAATTTTAGAATATTTTAGGACTGCTACAGAGGAAGGTAATTATCAAAAACAATGGGAACTTTTAAAATTTGAGTTAAGAAAATATTTTATAGAATTTGGTTCTAAACAAAGAAAGGAAAAAAATGTAGAGGAAAACACTTTAATAACGAACCTTACTGCTCTATCATCCATTTTGCCAGAAAACCTGTCTGAACCACAGCAAGCAAAACTCCTATCATTACAACTAAAACTAGATCAATTATACATAAATAAAGCTAAAGGTGCATTTGTTCGATCAAGAGCGAAATGGTTAGAGGTGGGTGAGCAGAATTCCAGTTATTTTTTTAATCTAGAAAAACAAAGACAGAATCAAAATAATATAAATAGACTCTCCTCAAATGGTAATATTGTAGATAATCCAAGAGAGATATCCAAGATCTGTGAAAACTATTCTAAAATGTTATATACCTCAAATATCTCTGGTACCCCAATGAATAATTTCTTTAAGAATCTTGGTGAGGTTAAAACCATCGGAGAACTCCAAAGGTCAGTCTGTGATTCACATACAATGCATACAGAAATTTTGGATGCCATTAAAAAACTTAAATTAAACAAGTCCCCAGGCACTGATGGGCTAACATCTGAATTTTATAAATTATTCTCTACCCAACTTGCTCCCTTTTTATTGAATGTTTTTACAGAAAGTATACTGAAAGAACAACTACCGACCACACTTCGTCAAGGCTTAATTACACTAATTCCTAAACCGCAAAAAGATGCTTTAAGTTTAGACAATTGGCGCCCTATCACTTTATTAAATAATGATTATAAAATATTTGCTCTATGTTTGGCTAATAAATTAAAATCCGTACTTAATGATATTATTGGAGAAACGCAAAATGGCTTTATGGCTGGACGATATATAATTGATAACATAAGACTTGTTTTAGATTTATTAGATTACTCTGATCTAATATCAGAAAACAGTTTTATTCTTTTTCTGGACTTCCATAAAGCCTTTGATTCACTGGAACATGAATTTCTGTTTAAAACACTCGACCTTTTTGGCTTCGGTGAGCAGTTTAAAAAGTCAATTCGCACTTTATATGCATTAGGTAACAGTTCAGTTAAACTATCTCATGGAACCACCTGTAGGTTTAATATTGAGCGTGGAATTCGTCAAGGTTGTCCAATTTCACCGTTTTTGTTTCTTTTACCTATGCAAATTTTAGCACATTTCATAAAGAACAGTGGCTTAAAGGGTATTCAAATTGCAGAGAGAGAAGTTTGTTTGAGTCAACTGGCAGATGATACGACTCTATTCTTAAAAGATTGCTCTCAAATAAATATTGCTATTAAGCTGGTTAATGAATTTTCTTCAGCATCTGGCCTCAAACTTAATCTCTCTAAATGCGAATTGCTTCCTATAAAAACCTGCTATGAAACTGAAATCTCAGGAATCCCTGTTAAACGTAAAGTTAAATATCTTGGTATCTCCATTACAAAAGAAGAAAACCAAAGGTCAATTGAAAATTTTAACCCCCTTGTTGCTTTAATCCAAAAGAAATTTAATATGTGGTTACAGAGAGATTTATCTATCTCTGGTCGGGTCTTACTGTCTAAAGCTGAAAGTCTCTCCAGTTTGGTATATGCTAGTTCAGCACTTGAGGTTTCCAATGAGATCAGTTCAAAAGTAGATAAAATATTATTTGATTTTATTTGGAAGAAAAAGGTTCATCTTATTAGGAAAAATGTAATGATAAACAAGTTGTGCTCTGGTGGATTTAATGTTTTAGATTTTCAAACTCTGAATTCTTCCTTTAAAATTAAGTGGATCAAAAGGTATCTTCTAAATCCAAACTCTCTGTGGAACTTTATATCCACACATGTATTTGAGGCTATAGGTGGTTTATCTTTTCTTTTAAGATGTAACTATAGTATTGAAAAAATCCCAGTTAAACTTTCCAGTTTCCATAAACAGCTACTGCTTTGCTGGAATTTAATACATAAACATAACTTTTCCCCACACAAATACTATATTTGGAATAACAAAGACATCTGCTATAAACATAAATCTATTTTTCTTAAACAATGGTTTGACAAAGGCATTGTTTGTGTACATCAACTTTTCAACAAAGAAGGTAATACTTACTCTTACGATGAATTTCTGACCACATATAATTTCCCTGTACTGCCTAAAGAATTTGCAATTGTTTTTGATGCCATTCCTTCTGGGGTGAAAATGTTACTGTCATCCTCTGTTCAACACCATACTGATTACTTAACAGAACAATTATTCATTGGTAACTCTGACCCTTTTTTAAGTAGTAAGACTAATAACAAATGTATTAGAGAACTAATAATAAGAAATCATATAAGCAAACCAGCTTCTACTTTTTTTTGGAACAATATATTTAATGGTATTTGCTGGAAAGATGTTTGGTTATTGCTGAAGAAATATTTAATTACTAATAAGATTTGAGAAGTGTCTCTAAAGATTCTACATAGATGTTATCCTGTTAATTGTAAAATATTTAAATATCACCCTAATGTAGACCCTCTATGTTCATTTTGTCACAATTTTGAGGAGACCATCACTCATCTTTTTTGGGACTGTTCTTATACTCAAATTTTTTGGAAAGATGTTTTTTTACTCCTAAAAAGAAAATTGGAAATAGATGTACCGTTTAACTTTAAAACTATTGTATGTGGCTTTTTTTGTTTAGACACACCAACAAATAAAGTATTTATTATAAATTTAATATTAATTTTAGCTAAATTTAATATCCACAGCTGCAAATTTCTTAAATTGAAACCCAAATGTAATGCTTTTTATGCCTATGTTTCTTCATATTTACATTCTCTTAAAAACTGTACCAATACTAAAGCTATAAAGACCACTACAATTTGTAAAGAATTTCTCATGTAATTTGTCCTAACTGCTGTATTTAACCTTGTCCTGTTTATAACCTCTTCCTTTTTGTATCCCTTTCTTGTTTGTAATTTTTGCTGCTATCTTCCTTAAGCCTCTTTGTTCATCTAGTTACTGTTTATGTAACTTGTTGTATATATTATTGTAGTAATAATAATAATAATAATATTTTTTCTTTAAAAGCGCGGCGGGTGACGAGCAGCCTGGTAGCAGTCGCCTTTCTCTGCGTTTGATCGTGGCATTTGTTAATGGTAGAAAGTACCGGAATGGCGACTGCAGGGAAGGGCAACTGGTNAGCTTACATATTTGAAGTTGTTGTCCAACCGGAGCAGCATATTAACAACTTAATCCTCATTATAGTCCGTCATAGTTGTTTTTCTTCCCACTTGCGTGTATCAGGATGCAGAATTTGTTGAGAATCAGTGACGTTTAGTTCGGATGAATGCGGCCTGGACGTTAGGTCGCATTTGTATTGGATATGGGTCGCATTCGAAAAGAATCCGGCCTGTGTTGTTCAGACTGTCATGAAAAGATCAGATACAGGTCGCATTACGTCAAAAAAATAAAAAAAATAAAAAAAATAAAAAATCGGTCACTTTATTCTGCAGTGTGAACGCACCCTAAGTTTATTCTACTTGGCGTCGCTCTTGTTCTACGTTTTATAGAGGTCTTTAGCCAGCTAGCAACATGGAGAACGTCTCGACGCGTGACGTCATTACCGCTTCTACTTGTCACAACAGCGCGGCGGAAGACGAGCAGCCTGGTAGCAGCCTTTCTCTGCGTTTGATCGTGGCATTTGTTAATGGTAGAAAGTACCGGAATGGCGACTGCAGGGAAGGGCAACTGGTACCGGACTGTTCCATCACCCGCCGCACTATTGTTACAAGCGTAGTGTGCATGAAGTCAGTGTAGCTTAGCCTAGCACCGAATGTCAGCCATGACGAGGAACGGCAGGCGGGACTTCCTTCAGAGGTCCGCTCACCCTGTGGGCTGCTTGTACCTTCACCATATGTACCAGGAGTAGGAGAGTAATTCCTGCTGCTGGGTGCAGGAGAGCAAACTGCTGACGTCCAAACGAAATTCAGCAAGTTTAAAACCGCAGATAATCATATCCGCAGCCTGATGGTGCGGTGTCTGTCTGGCAAGAGCGTTTGTTCGCCGCGTGAGAACGCCGGTAACAATAAGCGGTGTGACTTGGCGAGCTTAGTTCAATGTGCCGACTATAAACTGGGTTTGAGAGAAGCTGAAAGTAGGAATAGGAATAGAAGATCTCTGTGTAGAAGATCATGTAGTGACAGAAACAGCAGATGAAGGGATCTGGCGGCACTTAGGATAATATAATCAATAACATTAACTGTGAACACCTTCACTTACTATTTATTACTACATTGAGGCGGACGGTCTCATTGGATGGGCGGGGCGCCCCCTACTGGACAATTGTAGGAGAAACGTTCTGTGAAATGTCGTTCAGACATACACTTCATGTGTACTTGTACATTTTTTAGGTCTTAAGTATTTGTCCAAACATTTTGCCAGTGGTAGGGATTTACCTTCCACACCTGAAATAGCTTTGAAGTGTGGACTTTGTGGTTCTGAGAGCCTGGATCCAGTTCTCCTTTGGCCCCACCTGTCCTCCTGTCTTTCAGCTGTCTGCCCTCCCAACCAGTTCCGCTGTGGGGACAACCATTGCATCACTAAGAAACAGCAGTGTGACAATTACTCAGACTGTCTGGATGGCTCTGATGAGCTGACTTGTGGTAAATATTTCTACATTGCAGCAGAAGTTTCTCTCATCACATTATTCATATCATATTCACTCCTGTAATGTACATATCCCTCTTTTTTTCCTGTGCAGATTATATTTCTCCCTCCTCAAGCTTCATTCCCAGTAATGAAACCACCAACCCCATTGGCCCAGTCATTGCCATCATTCTGCTCATGTTTGTGATGGGAGGAGCGTGCTTTGTCTGCCAGCGTGTGGTGTGTCGGCGCTACAAGGGTCCTAACGGGAGCTTTCCTCATGAATACATCAGTGGGACGCCTCATGTGCCTCTCAACTTCATCACCCCCAGCAGCTCCCAACATGGCACCTACCAAGGTAGAATCAGTTTGTCAGCTGCAGTGCTGTGAATTGTTCTCCATCACCAGTTATGTTGGGTCTTAATAAATGATACGTGTGTGCAGGGATCTCCTGTGGAAAGTCCACCCTGAGCTCAGTCAGCCTGATGGGCAGCAGCAGCAGCGGAGCCCCTCTCTACGACAGGAATCATGTGACTGGAGCTTCATCCAGCAGCTCCTCGTCTACTAAAGGAGCCTTCTACCCAAAGGTACACACAGCAGCACTTTAAGCCTGCACTCCACACCTCACTTACTTAACTTGTCTGTTTTATGATTGCAGATCCTGAACCCTCCTCCATCTCCGGCCACGGATCGGTCTCTTTACAACACAGAGATCTTCTATTCCTCCAACAGTCCATCTACAACCAGATCATACAGGTCACCTACTCAGAATTCAGTGTTCTCACCGTTTCATATCTTCTTCTTCTGGTAGTTATGGACCTTACCACAGGGGCCGCGTTTCATTGGCTAATGCCCATTTCACGTCACAGTGTAGCTATCACGTGCGTGACCGTCTCACAA
>NW_006800551.1:19600-22160 GCF_000485575.1 Poecilia formosa | reverse complement strand
GACTGGGAGCCAGTGGATTAACATGGATAAATATTTTTCTATGTTAAAACATTGAAAACCCAGTTCAGCGAATGTACACCGTGAGCTAATGCTGCCTGAGACCAGCGAGATAAACATGAGCTCGAGGTACAGGTGCGCTGACATCATGCGAACAGAAGATGAACGAGTCAGGAGCAAGTACGTCTTACCTAGACAACGCCCCCGATTGGGCACAGTGATGTTGCTGATTGATGAGGCTAGGAGCTAGCTGCGAGCTGGGGTATGCAGAAGTGTGCGAAGCAGCCTGATGGCGGTGTTCATCCGGAGCTGAACAAGGAAAGACAATCCGTGGGACGGGGCGAGTTCACGATGAGGCGAGCAGGGAAGAGCCTCCACCGAGTCGGTGGAGCCACGGCGGATCGTGGAGACAGCTGGCGCTCTCTCCAGGGGACAGCGCAGGGCAAAGCGAAGGTGAGGTGAAGCAGGGAACCAGACGGATGAGAGAAGACGTCCGCGACGCGCAGGAGGAAGGAACGGAAGATTCCCAGCTTTTTGTCACTAATGGAGGCCGAAGGAAGGCACAATGGGGACAGTTAGATCGGAGTGGAGATGCTGAAAGTCTAGGAGCACGACGGCAGCTGAGGGGATGATCATAGGATCTAGTCCATGAGAGAAGGGAAGGACGATCGGAGGTGCCTCTGCGAGCCGGATCGATGACAGAGGGACCTGGATCACGGAAGGAGGTGAGGCAGATGAACTAGCTGGCTGGGAGGTAAGAGAAGCGCACATAAGCTGGAAGCACGGCTGAAGAGCCCGGCTTTGTCGTGCTTTTGAAGGAACTCTTGCGAGGTGATTGGCTGGAGTGGCTGCGTGCCGGTGCTTGTTGATTAAAGCGTGGGCGTGGTAATGGACCTTACCACAGGGGCCGTGTTTCATTGGCGGCCCCTGTGGTAAGGTCGCTGTGTAGCTACCACGTGCGTGACCGTCTCACAAACACAAGCCACAGTAGTAAACACATGCTAATGTAGATTGTGGACTAGCAGACCGGCAGAAAGTTTTTGCGTCAGGGCTCGAAAAAGAATGGTTCTCCACTGTCAGTGGGGAATCTGTACAGGCGATGTCAGGTATCCTGATCGTATCTGTGGAACTAAAATTCACAGATTTCCCAAATCTGAAATGGAATGCTTTGCTTGGATCAAAGCTTGTGCACGACCGCATTTGCAGCTCAACCGTCGTAAGATCAATAAGAACAAAGGAGTGTGTGCTGGTGTAAGTATTATTGCTTTGCTTTCTTTATGTTTAGTGAATGAAAAAAAAGTCAATAATTAACACATTCATTATGAAAACCTTTTAGCTAAGTACAGCATAATGGCAGTACCGATCCAACTTCTACACCTTGAAGCCTGTCTGTTACACAGTCTTACGTTAGATGAACAGATCAATATGCAATGTGTACCGTATCTGACATGCATTAAAGATTTTATTTTACTTGAAAAGGCTTTTTACTAAAATGTAATCGTGTTAGCCACGCTAGCACTGAGTACAGTGTATCAGGCCTAGGCACACTCAAACATTTGCAGAAATCACTGATTCCAAAAGTAACCCTCAAAACCATGAATGCCGACTTACCCAGCCTTGCAAGAACAACAGGCATCAGTGATCTTGTCCACAGTATATTTATCCTGAGGGTGTGAGGATCTGCTGTTTTCCTCATCGACCGGTAGCATTTCGCTGTGACGCGCACAATGTTGGAGGCATCGCGTGGCTCAAACACCTTGATGTCGTCCAAAACAGATGACATGAACTTGTTGGTTCCCCTGTCCATTATCGTGGCTGATATTTTGTGAAAATCCGGCAAAAATGCTACACTAATCGACTCACAAATACTTTGTAGAGAGTCAATCGAAGTGAAAGACGCCATGTTTACATAGAAACTAAGCTCTGCAGGCTTTGTTTGTGAAACATGCAGCCACGTGGGATTTTAGGGGGCGTTTCTGGGCAGGGCTTGGTAAGGTCCATAGAAGCGGCCGACAAGTTGATTGGAGTCTTCCCAGCTTGAAATTACGCTTTTAAGCTTCCATTTTATTAAAAAAATAAATAAAATAAAAAGATTATGGTACATTTAAAAATGTGTGCATTTTCTGGCACGGTCATCTGTAAATTCAACCTGGAGAGACTTAGACAAAAAAAGCTGCAATTAGAAAGTTTTATTTAACATGAATTAATTAAAGTTTTGACCCTGAAATTCTGGTAGAAGACATGGGTGCTGTGAATTGCAGTAAGCTAGCAAGCCACCTAGCTAGCTAGCTAGCTAGCTGGCTGGCTGGATGGATGGATGCAGGGCCGTGCAGAGACCACTAAAGGGGCAGGTGCTCAAAAAAAAAGGGCACATCTAACCGCATTTTAGGACAGAATATTAACAAAGCCACACAGCTTTCAGAGTTTAATAAACAATGATAAATTACAAAATTGTGAGATATACAATCAAAAAGCTAAGGAAAATCTCTACGTAGAGCATACAACTATGCATATGCAAGATATTTTATTAGTAATTTCTTTCTGCAGGTCTATTTTGTTATAG
>NW_006800551.1:15236-19590 GCF_000485575.1 Poecilia formosa | reverse complement strand
AAGACGCCATGTTTACATAGAAACTAAGCTCTGCAGGCTTTGTTTGTGAAACATGCAGCCACGTGGGATTTTAGGGGGCGTTTCTGGGCAGGGCTTGGTAAGGTCCATAGCACTAATGGTGAGGAAAGGAGGCAGATTTTGAGGAAATTCATGTCTGTCTCGATAGGACAAACTGCATTGTTTATCCTGGAATCACCATCTTATTTTTTCCCTTTAACAAAGTACCGACAGGCCATCTTGGGATGACAGTTCAGTTTTCTATTAATTAAATAAATAATAAATCTGAATTTAGATCAGAATGTTATCAGTTGGAGCCGCTCCAAATATTCACAATACTTGATGAGAGTCTCCACCCACCCATCCATTCATTCATCCATCCTGTCATGAATTAACTTGCTATGTTTTCCTCCACAGGCCCTACCACCCAGTCCGTGGAGGGGCCCCGCCTACCACCCCCTGCAGCACAGACGTCTGTGACAGCGACTACACCCCCCACCACCCTCCTACGGGCATGCTGCTGTCGGGGGGACGCTGGAAGGCCCCTGGCCACGCTGCTCATGGCAAACCTACTAAATACTACATGGACCTTAACTCAGATTCGGACCCCTACCCTCCACCCCCCACCCCACGTTCTCAGTACATGTCTGCTGAGGAAAGCTGTCCCCCGTCCCCTTCCACTGAACGTTCCTACTTCCACCTGTGTCCCCCTCCTCCCTCCCCCTGCACCGACTCATCATGACCCTCCAACCACCTGGGGGAATCAAAGGGATGAAGTGGACTCACTTCTTTGTTCTGAAATAAACTAATGTGCCAACAGTCAGCCTGACGGGTGGAGGGGTGGGGAGGGGCTGTCTCATACCTGCCACTTTATATGAACTAGAAACTAGGTGAAGTGCCTTCCCCAAGCTCCGCCCATCCTCCATCTGATATTCCAATCATCCTCAGGAAGGCTCCTGTTGAGCCCACGGCCTGAGGAGAACTGCTGAGCTGGATCCCTCTGGATCCTTCTGGAACCTTCTGGAAGCTGTTGGAGTTTTGAGGTGATGCCTGCTTTGCCTCAAGCCTCAGAAAAGAGGTGAGGAGAGAATTCAGCCCGCAGCTCCTTCCTCTAGTCCCTGGACCTGTTTTTTCTGACAAACCCTGATCTGGCCATTTTTTTCCTTTAACTCTTCAGTATGGAAATATGAACTGAACAGCTGAAGAGAAGAGATCACTGAGACTGAATACAAGCCACTGGCCGGGGCCTCTGCCCCCCCTGCCCCTCCTGCCTCCTGGACCCCCTGGCCATGTGGCCCCAGCATTTCACCACTGTCCTTCTCCTCTTGTCAGTGTTGGCAGACGCGGCAGCAGCAGGAAGCATTAGGCTGCTGACAGAAAGTCCGCCTGAGTCATTTTACTGATGGAACACAAACACCGTCCCTTGTGTTTTTCATTCCCTTCTTCTGTCTTTCAATCTTTTTGTGCCCCTCCGTTCCTTCCTCGTATCCCTCTATTCTTTCCTTTCTCTCTTCATTTTCTCCCTTGTGCTCATCCTTCTGTCTTTCCGTGTATGTTTCCTTCTTTTCATCTTTCCATACTTTCCTTCCTTCCTTCTTTGCATCTTCTTTCCTCCAGTCCTTTCTTGCTTTCTTGTTTTTGTGAATTCCGTATCTAAATCTTATCATGGTGGAAATCTGTTCCTTAAATTCAAGGTGAACTTGAGAATTTACCATTTTAAAATGAACCTGAAGAACTGCTAGAGTTAAGTTTGGAATATGTAGATGAGACCTGTTTAGGAGCTTCTGTGACTGTTTGCTGGATGGATGGAAGCAGATGGATGTCATCACATGATGGATGGAGGAAGGAGTGAATGGTGGCAGCGGGAGGCGGATGCAACATCATCACCATCACAGCAGGAGCAGCTCCAGCTTTTGTACATAATGTGGAATGAAGTCAGTGAACCTGTCTGTCCCTCCCCTCATTGTCCTGTTTACCAAAAGTATTTTTGCTGCTATTATGTACAGAATCAATCAGATACTATGATATGTAATTACACAGAAATGCCAAAATGATCCACCTGATCATATTGTCATCCTGACAATAGATTATGAAGCTATTTTACACCTAAAAACAAATTATTCCTATAGCATTTTGTCTCATTAGTATATCTGTATGTTAGCTCAGCATGTATTAGCCTGTCTGTCGGTGTTTGCTCTGTGGACATTAGCGTTGCCATGCTGGTGTCTTTATGTTTGTCTCATCACACACAGATCTCAGAATCAGCTGTGCAGCTGTGAGAATCCTGCTGTGGCTCCTCACACAAAACATCCTGCAACTACCAAAGTACGCTTTACTGCTAACAGTTAGCTTCACAGGGACCCTGACTTTTGTCATTTTTTGTAAAAAAGAAGTTATGTTGGAAGAAATCGTCTTATTCATTTTGTTTACTTCAAGGAAAACATTAGCCTCAGTCTAATAGTTTAGCCACATTCGACACATTCATTTACTCATTCACATATTTCTTCTGTTTTTGCTTTTCTTTATCCCTCTGAAATGATTTATATGATGAAAATTTCAATGTCAGACAAAGATAACCTGAGTAAATACGAGAAGCAGTTTGAGGGTTTCGTGTATAAAGAGAAAGAAGCTGTCTAAACTAACCTGTCCTGTGGGAAGAGTAGTTGCTACCTAAAGGCCTGTCAGGTGTTGGTGAGACAAGTCATTCATCCTCATCACTGTGGAGGAATCTTGACCACTTATCTTTGAAGAAGAGTTTTAATTCGGCCACACTGGAGGGTGTTTGAGCATGGCCAGCCTGTTCAAGGTCATACCTCAAGATTTTAATCAGATTTAAGTCTAAACTTTGTTCAGGCCACTCTAAGACCATTATCTCAGTTTTTGTAGACTAGTTGGCGTGCTTATTCAGATCCATGTCTGATCTGTTTGCATTACACCTGCTCTTGAGTTGCCTCAGATATCAGATCAGGGCATAATGTTTGGCTTTTAGATCTATTAGCTTCCTTCTTTTAGTCAGAAAAGTTCTGTTGAAGTGATTTCTTGACAGCCCAAGTCTAACAGTAATTCCACCTGGAAGTGGTGAGTGCAGTTAAGCTCAGAAACATGATTTGTCATTATTTATTACTTAACAAGCTCTCTTCAAACCCTTTTACACCTAATAAATAAAATTACAATTTAAATCAATTTTGTATTTGCTCAGCTTATCTTTGTCTGATATTTAAGCTCCTTTATCATAACATTTTTAATATAAAAAAAAAACTGATAAGGGGCAGATACTTTTTTTCCACAAAACTCTAAATACTTCCCTCTACAAAAGAAAATTATAGTTTCAGGTGTAATAGTGAAGGTCCAGATGAGATCATCAGTCTGTAACTGTCAGGAAGCCATTAGTGAGAAACGAGGCACCATTGTGTCCCAATAAGGAATTTCACCAACATTTCTGAAGTAAAGCATCTTCAGCGCCTCAGCATGAGCTTGATCTAATCCTTTCCTACCCAGAAACATTGAAGCTGCTGACAGGCGCCGACTGACCTGGTATCAGTTTCTGGCTGCTGCTCCATGTCAGCAGCACAACTAATTTCCTTCAAGGGCTAAAAACCACTGCCAGTAAACTTCTGTACATGTCTCAGCTTTGAATGCTTTGTGTGATTTACAGTGCTGAATTTTTTTGTATCAAAAGCATTTTTATATAATAAAGGTTTTATTTTAAAGAATGTTACCATCTTTGATTATGTCACTGCTGAATTGTTGCGTAGATCACATAAAACTTAAGTAGTTATTTAATCAGTTCTCATTTAATTGTTCAGCAAACAGCATTAAACATACAACACGCTGTTTCTCTGGAATCATTTCACTTAGCATGATTATAAAGATAAACAAAGTATATCCATCCATCCATTTTCTTATGCTTATCCAGAGCAGGTCACAGGAGCCCCAAGTAGGGGGCCCCAGACCTTACTGTCCCAGCCTCTTGTTCCTTAGCCTGATGCTCCTCATCTGCAGTTGAACATCGTTCCCAAGGCCATTGTCCCTCCAGCGTGTCCTGGGTGCTCCTCTGGGTTTTCTCACTGGAGACTCAGGTCTCCCCTAGAGGGCGCTGGTGGACCAGAGCTGCCAGATTATTGGACCACAGATGTTCTAGTGATGGGAACCCAGCTAGCATTGAATGTTTGAAGCACGTCCGCTGAAGGTTGTTTTAAACGTCTGCCGAACGTCCGCTGACTACGTTTGATCAACGTCCAAATTAAATACCATTAGACATCCGGAGGACTTTGAGTTGAACGTCCGCCGGAGGTTCAGGATGACGTTTTCTCAAGGAGTCGATGGAGTGGAGTTGATACGAGTTCCTCTCTGTCCT
>NW_006800551.1:8141-12984 GCF_000485575.1 Poecilia formosa | reverse complement strand
TCCACCTGAATAATATGTAGTTGCGCCCCTGCCTAGAACAATGCAAGTACTGCAGAGTAGTTATGTATATAATGTACAAAATAGGAAAGTAAGAATAAAGAAGACTTATGAGTAATTAAAATTGTACTTTATTAGCAATAGCAGTAAATCAAAAATAAAAAATTAAGTGTAATTTAAATACATTACTAATATATTAGTAGTATATTTAAAATATATTTAAAGTATATTAAAAGTATATTTTTAATATAATTCTATGACAGAATTAGTACTCTCAAAAATATACTAATCAAGCTCTTGAATGCTACACAAAAAAGTAAAGACTACTAAATACTACTTGAAGTTGTTCCAAAAAAGTATGTTGAAGTATATAAGTATACTAAAAGTTGTAAATTAATACTATTTAAATACTATTAAAGTATACTAAGCACAAAAACAGTTGTTCCAAAATAGCACAATTTAAGTACATAAATCAAAGTAGGCTAAAATATGTTAAAATTTAATATACTAAAGTATACTGTTTTTTTTTTTTTGCTAGGGTTGTCATCCTCTGAGTTTCTGAGAATCACTGATAGTCGTCAAACTGCATTCAGCGGATTAGCTCTTTTCCTATTAGTACTATTCTTGTTCATCTTGTTTAGGCCACCAAACCTGATAGACTCATGTCCACTACATAGTTCTGTTCTTCTGTAAAATGTAACTGGCTGGTTGCATGTGACCTGTCTCAACCCTACTGACAAGAAAACTATTCACATGCAGGAAACGTTCTGAAAGTCTCCGTAGGGAAGTTAACCACACTGTTTGTTCATGTTCTGACATCAGGATTAGGCAATGATTATCTCAGAGGGTTCTTTCTCAGTACTCCTTGAGTAAATGTACTATCAAGTACCTAAGACACAGCTTCAAAATGTGAAGTTGATGTTAGGACAGAATAAAATTCTCATAGTTTAAATGAGGTGAAGAAAACTGGCAAACTTTGACAAAGGAATATTTTTTTCTGGACAGACTTTGGATCCCTAAAAGTCACATAGCAGCAGCTTGGTGCATGATGACGGTCTGAATCTAAATGTGTAATAAGTTGCAAATGTTGACGTAGTGATCCTGCCCACTTCTGACACAAATCTGCGATTTCAGTAACACTGTGTTCTTTCAGTTAGATTGACTTACTGTACAGGCAGACTGCTCTGAAGGCTTGACTGCCAACATGTCAGTGAATCTGAGGGGCAACATTTTGGTAACTGGTACCAACAGGGGCATTGGTTTGGAGTTGGTGAAACAGCTGGCTGAGAAGACCGGACCAGAAACCCAGATTTATGCCAGCTGCAGAGATCCTGAAGGAACGAGGGCTGAGGTAGTGAACATTCTTATAGTTTTCACATCCTCTGCAAACACACACATATGCTGCTGTGCACACAGGAGCTTAAGAGCTGTTTATTGATTCTTTGCAGCTTTCATTTCTGTACTTTTATTCCTGTTTAGAAAGGCAACAACTTTTAATCCTTATGTTGTAGCTGTACGACATAACGATTGTTATTTTAAAAAGTAATGAAAATGGAATGAGTTAAAATGGACCCATGTGAACGTTATTATGCTCCCATTTGGGTCTCAACTGCTTCTAAAACCCTTAAAAACAGCCACCCATTCACTTAATGCTTTTTGGTGTCTGGAAACCCTCTCATTGTTAACTCACAAGCAATGGGGACCCAGCTGAGTTCTGTCCATTACCTGGCAGCCCAAGTGGAGCTTGGTGTGAGGAAATAATGAACAATTTCACTTTTTATTCACCCACCTAGTAGCTATTTAGTTTTGGACTGTATTTCCTTTCTCTTGAAAGTGCTGTGTATAGTACAAGGGCTCAGGTTAAGCTGTGTTATGCAGAGGTATGAAGAGTTTAATGTTTGTAGTAAACCCTGTACCTACAGAACCTGCAGGCTGTGAGTCTGTTTAAAATGAGGAAATTATTCTCTGATACTTCCCCTCTGACTACATTAAGGTTCATAAAAAACATCACCTGAATAAATCTGACCTGACATGGACCTTTGTGCTTTCCTCTGATTTATTATTCACCTACATCAGGTTACATGAGCTGCCTGACAGAGGAAACACTTCAGGATGTCCATGGTGGATTTATCAGAATTGATTACTCTGAGGGACTTAAAGTCAGTTTTAACAAAACAAGAGAAATAAATCAATCAATCAAGTATATTTGTATAAGATATTTCAGCAACAAGGCATTTGGAAGGACTTTAGAACTGGGTGATGTTCTCTATCTCCCTGGTTTTAGGTAGAATGCCAGTAGCAGCGTTCTGGATCAGCTGTAGCTGGAGGATTGATTTTTTTAGACAGACCTGTTAAGACACTGATGCAGTAATCAAAGTGACTAAAGATAAACTCATGGATGAGTTTCTGTAGATCTTGCTGTTCACAAAATTTCAGTGGACTTTAATGGGTTTCCAGCTGGACATGACGGGATGTGTTATGGCTTGAGCTGGCTGATTAATCCTTGGTGCTCAGGTGAAGGAAAGTGAAATTATGACGGTTCCGGAGGCTTGATGTTTTTTCTTCGGTGCAGTAGGTTGTAGATGAGAGGACATCTCAGCTCAAAGCCAGCCAAACTATATCATCCATGTGAGGGATCCGTCCTGTTAGTCGTTTAGTCACAGATTTATTTTTCGGCTTTGCTCCAAGGCAGTTCCAGGGGCATGAGCTGTTTGCTAAGGTGATCACAAGTTGTTTGTTTTGTAGATTTGGTTAAGGGCGTAGATCCCTTCTCATTATTGGGGGGACCATAAACTGGGACATTTTTAAGAGCAATTTTGGGAGGGGGTTGGCAAAGTTACAGTAAAATGTGGTTTACATTTTTGTTCAAGCTGCACCATCAAAAATGACTAGTAAGTAGCAATGAATAACAAAAGTGTTTTTCTCAGTAAACAACCTGCTGAGACCCATAGAAGTCAAACTAAGATTCAAATGTTGCTTAGATATGAGTTTGGTTCAGAGTCACAGATCTAATCTCTGATACACCTTTACAAAAACTTAAGGGTCTGACTAAAANAAGAGTTTTAATTGAAAATAAATTGACTATATCTCAGGAAATTAAATGTTCAAGTGAAACAGTTACTGTATCACAATAAGAGAAACTGCAAAAAAATATTGCAGAGGTATAACACTGAAGTTACTGAGAAAGAGTAAACTGAAATATTTAGTAAGTAGAAAATGTATGTTAAAATCTGAATACATTTTTGAATGTAGCTGAAATCAATTTAAACCACCAGCAGATACAGTACAGTACGCTGATTATCTGTACTAAAAATAATGCAAAAAATGTAACATAGAAGAAGAGGCATTATTTTTAAAACCAATAAATAAACTGACTTGGAGAAATATATTTAGCCAAACAGACCCGGCCCCTAAAAGCAACACTTCCTTCCCTTCTCTGACTCAACACTTGCTGGTCTCTCCATCCTCATGCTCTGATCCTCCCTAGCAGCTGGAGGAATCGGTAAGACCTACAAGCAGCTGCTCTCTGCTGGTGATACTAGAATGGGGAATTAGGAGAACACCAATTTAATTTAATATCATAACACAGCAAAAGGCATATTACATCTAATTCNATGAATAACAAAAGTGTTTTTCTCAGTAAACAACCTGCTGAGACCCATAGAAGTCAAACTAAGATTCAAATGTTGCTTAGATATGAGTTTGGTTCAGAGTCACAGATCTAATCTCTGATACACCTTTACAAAAACTTAAGGGTCTGACTAAAAGGTTTTAATAAGTAACTCCACTTAATAAAATTCCTCATAAATATTGATTTATTGCAGTGGTTCTCCATACAAGTCATGTGTCATTTAAATTACAACTTAAGTTGCTTTAAACTTTATTTTTTTAGGGGGGAGAGTGGTTCATGTTAAAACCTATAAATATGTTGGAATTGAATATTTGGGAAGTAATAACTTAAACTTAAAGGTCAGCACCAGAGTTTTCTAGAAAAATATTCAGATTTTATGTTGTGGTTTTAAAGGCTCTACGTTGAAGATGGTAAAAAATAAAGGCATACTTTATTTGTAAAGAGCTGCTGTACCTCCTTTGCTCTCGGCTCCCATACTGAGCTGTCAGCCAATGCTCAGCCGCTCCCAGTTTCAAACTCTTCTTATTAAAGTAAGAGCTAGAGAGCTAAATATAATTGAAATATTGGCTACCTTAAACAGAAAAAGGAGCTAAGTCTATGAAAGCAATGCAGCAGTTTAGCTAGCTTTGATTTTGTTAATTTTAATCAGAAGAAGAATTAAAATCTTTTGACTCGTTGAATTATCTTCTGCCCGGATTCCTTGATGTCTTCATTGATGTCGTCATTGTCATTGAACCATAAAGACAAAGACAAACGTTTTCCAAGTCCAAACATAACAACATTTATTAGACGAACAACTAATGAAGCTGACAAAACTCAACAAAGTCACAGACCAGCATCCAATTCAATATTTACCTTACTCCACAGACATCCACACACCAAGACAAACTTACGGGGAACCATTTCACCGATGCACCATTCCCCAGAGACAGCATCACGGGTAACCCCGGAGCGATCTGAAGTTAAAGTTCCGGGTCCAATACTTAAAGGTAGTGATGGGTCCGGCAACACTGATGCATCGGCGCATGTGTCAAGCCCACAGACCAAAACCCGTGTCGGTGCGCGTATTGGTTTCAGCAAGTCACGTGACCGATACAGGAACTGTTTTGAAACGACATTAACGCGCCAAACTGTTAATAAGGAACCGAATCTGTCAAAAGCATTTGCCAAGCATCACCTATGGAGCAGCTTCAAAGAAAAGGTTTCCACAGTGTG
>NW_006800551.1:0-7009 GCF_000485575.1 Poecilia formosa | reverse complement strand
TGAATGGAGACAGATATTTTTATGACCCTGTCCCAAGAGGAAGCTCTACTCTGTTCATAGGACCAGATTGTTTTACACCAGCTGTTAAATCTTATCAAAGTGGTCAACAGGTTAAAGTCACACACAGAGCCACGACCCCCTGTGAATGCCTGGTCAGTCCACAGAGAAACTAGCTGTGTTTTAAATTATAGAGAACTACAAGCTAAGTTATTTTAATTCAATTTAGTGTAATATGTTTCAATTGAACTATCCTACTTAAGAGATTACGCTGATTAAACCATGGATTTAATTTGGAGTGAATTCTCTTATTTAAAACACTATTAATTTGATCTAATACTGTACATATGGTTAAGTTTTAGACCTAGCATATTTAAAATTTATTTTCTTAACAGTTTCCAAGGCATAAGGTGGCAGTTTATCATGATTCAGCCAAAGTAATGAAATAACGAACTGTTTATTGTCAATGTGTTTCTTCCTATTGAGCAGTGAAAGTAAATAAAGTGTGCAACATGTCTTTTGATTTAAGTATTTACTTGCTGGAGGGTTTTTGTTAGTGCTGCAGAGCCATAGCAGCTGTTAGCTCCTCACTTCAGCGGGTGTCGTTCAGCAGCACTGCTGTTGCTCTTCCTTCACTTTGACTGAACCAGGGGCGCAACTACATATTATTCAGGTGGATGCGAAAACATAAATTGGTGCGCCCCCCACCCTTATTTATTATATTCATATTTTTTTCTTAGATGAATGGCAGACTTACTTCATTCTTTGTTTGTATTGCCTTTTTTATATTGATATTCTTTAAATACAAGGGTTTCCTTCATGATTTCTTTGGGGGGGGACAATTCTAGACTTTTCCAAGTTTGGGGGGTGGGGGTGGGGTCCTGACCCCCCGCTTCCCCTGGGATTTACGCCTATGGATTTGGTTTATTTTCCAATCTTGAGTTGATTTCAATATTTACCTCCAGTCAAGAAACTCTCAATTCTATTGACTGATATCTCTGTAAAATATTGCTGATGTCCTCGGTGTCAACTGGAGGCATCTTGCTCTTACTCAGAAAAAATTAAAAATGAAACAAAAACATTCTGCAGTCCTTAGATCTGAAGTATTCCATTTATGAGTAGACAAGCCAAGAGTAGAAACTATAAAAACTTTGTGCATTAAGTAACTTTAAGAGGCAGATATCAGAGACAGACAGACAGCAGACAGACAGCAGGACAAACTGTTCATCCTTCACTGACTCAGACAAACAAATAAATACAAGACAAATATATTGCCAATTTATATAACCCAAGATATAAATACACACAAATATTTAAAACATAATTGAGATTTCTGGTGGTTTTAAAGTGACATACCAACATTGATGGTGGCAGATGGCTGCTCGGACCGAACCAGGTTCTGGTTCTGCTGGAGGTTTCTTCCAGTTAAAGGTGAGCTTTTCCTCCCAACTGTCGCTATATGCATGTGCAGTATGAGGGATTGCTGTAAAGTCACAGACACAATGCAAGCAGTTGTCTGTCGTCACTTTGACCAGGTGTGAAAGCTGCAAGTCAGTGACTCTATGCGCTGCTGGATTTCATTTTATACTAATTTGAAAAATGAACTGAACTTAATGCATTGTTTGATAATTAGGATCAATTGGAATTTACAAAATACAAAATTGTAAATTTATTTCAATTTACAAAAATTTAAATGACATTTTTGTAAAGTGTCTCGAGTTGACATTTGTTATGAATTGGCGGTACAAATAATAAACTGAATTTAATTCAATTGAATTGAACACAAAAAAGTACATAACTGAAATTTATCCAAGATTTTCAAACTATTTTACATAAGAAATATCTGAAAGGTTGATATTTACATTGTACCCCTAAATTATATGTAGGGAAACCAACTTTGTTTAGATGTTACCTGCATAGTAGGCAACAGCAATCCCTGTGCAACTTTCACAGCTGTTCTGTGAAGATCACAGATGTTTGTTGGAGAACAACCAGCATAGAAACCAGGATGCAGGTCAGGGGGAATGATGTGGAGAAGTTTAAAATGAAGTTTACAACAACATCGCAGAACTCTGATCAATCCTTCATCCGGACATGGAGAGAGAACGGACCAGCTGGTGGCCTTCAGGCCCGTCCGGGAGAGCAGTAATCAAAGAACAGCCAAGAGGCCCATGGTGACTCTGGAGGAGCTGCAGAGATCCATGGCTCCAGTGGAAGAATCTGTTGCCAGAACAACTTTTAATTGTGCACTTCAAAAATGTCCAGAACGTGTAGAAATGTCAAACATATTTAACCCACAGTATACAATGCAAACATATGAAGATCAGAGCTAAAGAAGGAAAAATGACTGGTATAAGAATGAAGAGATATGAAAAGTGATACATTTATGTATCACTAACTGTCCATCTTTTCCTCTAACTTCATGTCTTCTTTATTTGTGTTCATCAGGCTCTGAGGGACTTGGCCAATCGATTTCCTGGAAAAATCACTCCAATCAAATTTGGTAAACACAACACACCCCATAAGAGTACGGTACATTTGAAACCTACTGTCATGTAACTGCAAGTTTATTTTTCCAGTGACAGCTATGTAACAAAACCCAACAGTAGCTTCTAAAGACGACAGCCTGAATCAGGTCTTAATTAGGATTTCAACGTGTAAAACAGGTGCACACTTCATACATTACTTTTTTTAACTACAATTTTGTGTATTTTCAAAATTTTCTGGATGTTTTCATAATCGTTCTCAGTTATATAGAATCAAAATCAAGGAAGTGATGCAACAACATGTGACTGTTAGGTAAGAGGTGAGATACATGTGAAAGGTTTCCAGGGCAACACAAACACACACAGGGTAAACAACCATGCAGGCACCAACTCCCACACAATGGCAGCTTAATGAGACCGGTTAACCCAATGTATCAACATTATAGCACCTCTTAGTCTTTGAAAAGTTGGTTTAATAAATGTTTACCTACTACATGTTTAAATCATTTAAAGCAGGGGTGCCCAAAGTTGGTCCTTGAGGGCCGGCATCCTGCATGTTTTAGTTTTCTCCCTGGTTTAACACACCTGGACCAAATGATGGCTCATTAGAAGGCCTAAGAGGAACACTGACAAGATGAAAAGGTTGTTACTACCACCAGGAAGAGAATTAAAACATGCAGGATGCCGGCCCTTGAGGACCGACTTTGGACACCCCTGATTTAAAGACATGACACAATTCAACACCTACAGAATTTTCTATCAAATTAAGATACCTGGATATATGATTTTGCGTTTTAACAACATTGATATATTCAATCTGGAATTCATCTGGGAGGAACGCAGAGTAGAGCCACTGCTTCTCCACATCCAGAGGAGCCAGTTGAGCTGGCTTAGGGCTCTGGTTACATGGTGAGTGTTCTGGGTACGGCCCCCCAAGAGGAGACCCAGACCCAAACTTATGCTCCTGGGTCTCCTCCTGTACTCTACGTCCCTCCAGCGTATCTAGGGAGCAATAAATTATAAAATCACCACATTTATTCCCATTAAATCACACACAAGTGTATTACATCTGGGGTAGTACACTTGAGCATCATGACTCAGCATTCTAGAGCAGTGTTTTCCAACCCTGGTCCTCAAGGCACACTGTCCTGCATGTTTTAAGTATTTCCCTTCTGCCACACACCTGAATTGTATCTCTGGGTGATTAACAGGCTTCTGCAGCACTTGATGGTCATGCAGTCATTTGAATCAGCTGTTCTGGAATAGAGGCACATCTAAAACATGCAGAGCAGGGGGGCGGTGAGAACCAGGGTTGAGAAACACTGTTTTAGATGTTTCCCTGCTTTAACACACCCAATTTAAATGATTGCAGTTCAGAAAAAGCTTGTTAATCAGCCATTAATTGAAATCATGTGTGTTGAAGCAGGGAAATACCTAAAAATGCAGGGCAGTGTGCCTTGAGGACCAGGGTTGAAAAACACTGTTCTAGAGAAGCTTTGCCTTTTTTTAAACCTCAGGCATTTAGTATGGCTGTCCTTAGGTAACACCACTGTGATCTCCAAAGAGCTGACACCATGTCTGAGTTTAGTAAGGCAGACCTCCAACTACTGCTGTTGTACAGAAAGCTTTCTACAGACTACTGCCAGTATCTGGCTGTCTTACAGTCCTCAGAGCGGACTGTAAGATGCTTTTAGCATCCAAAAGCCCCAAGATGTTACCATGGTACTCAAAGCAAGTTCTAGCTACTGTTGATATAGAAGTGCACATGTGTATTTGCACAGTCAGCATTTTATGACAGGGATTTAGAAACAACCTGAATAAGAATGGCTTGGAGGGTTTCAAAGAGAAAGCTTAATTTATCTAAAATAGATTTGGGTTTGCAGAACCTTTCAGAATGAACCAGAAGATTTCTGGAACATTTCAGTCCTGCTTCTTAAAGGACTATGCTCTGCCCCGTATACAAACAGATTGAATGTAAGATTATGATTCTTACCACCAAGACTGTACTGAAACTACTTGGGCTTGCAGTAACTGTATGAGAACACAAAACTAAAGGATGAAAGTCCAGAGCAGAGCGTGACTGAAACGCTTTGGTGGGATCTGAGCAGAGCTGTATGCAGAATGACCTGAAGGACACCGAGACTCTGCTATGATGAGAGAAATAGAATCAAGGAATTGTTCATGGGGCAATCTTAAATGAATTAAGAGTTAGACATTTGGTTCCTGTCTCAAATAAATTTCATTACAATGTGAAGCTTTATGTCATTTTGTATTTTGGCCTTTTCTTTCACTCTGGCAGATTTTGTGAACCAGTATCTCCAATGAGGAAAAGCAAAACATCAGCTGGTAGACTGCTAATTTAAATGAGTTTTGATCAGTGAAGCACTGGAAAGAAATACATTAGAACAGAGCAGCACATAAAGATTCTATGCTGAAGTCAAGTTTCTGTTTGGTGAACATGAATAGAGAGTCCTGCCAACTAACATCTGTGATATTTCACTTCCAAAATTATCCAGAGCTGTTTGTGCTGAATAATGAAAGGTTTACCTACTTATCATCTTGGTGAATGCTTTTCCAGCTGAATAACTTCCTGTCCATTTGCAGATACAGCAGATGAAGACAGCATCTCAGCTGCTTTCCAGGCTGTGAGCCAGAAGCTCGGAGCCAGTGGGCTGAATCTTCTCATCAATAACGCTGCTATCAACAAACCGTCAGCCCCAGGATCACTGTCAGCCACCAGGAAACAGGACATGATGGAGGTGTACGAAACCAACGTTGCTGGACCATTTATCCTCACAAAGGTTGTTTTTCAGATCAGATGAGGTTTACAGATAGAGATGGAACCAAAACTTGACAGATGTGAGAAGAAATCAGAGAAAATGTTTCCTGTTTCAGATCAGCGAAAATTACCAAAATTATTATACCAGATTATTTTTCAGACAATTTTTAGTTATTTCAAAAATTAAACTGGTTACAGTTGAATGATACTGAAATAGTAGTGTACAAATTCAAGCTACTACCTTGTAGAAATGAGATTTACAGTTCTTTGAAGACAGTCGGACCTTGTGGATCTGTTCCCCTCAAAGTGCGTTCAACCCTAGTAAAAAAAAAAAAGTATACTTTAGTATATTTCAAATATACTTACATTTGTGAAAGTATATTTTAAGTATACTAAGTATTAAGTGTACTACCTATAAATATATATGAAGTATACTAAAAGTATGCTTGTACCAATTTTGAAATTATAACTTTAAGCATACTTAAATATAATTGTACCAAAATACACTTTTAAGAAATATATTAAATAAAAATATACTTTAAGTGTGAGTAAATACACACTTGCTCGAGTGTATATTTAAAAGATTTTTAAAACATCTGTAAAAGATATTGTGTATATTTTAAAATATATGCTCAAATTAGCATTTTTTAAAATTCACTTAACGCTTACTTTAAATTATTAATTTCAGTATTTTTTTAAACTACATCTCAGTGTATACTTTAGGCAAATAAAGTATGCCTTTTTAGGCGCCTTAATAATCTTTTGCTACATTTGTTAAAATGGCAAAGAATAATAATAAAAAATCCTTATAGTGGAACTTGACGTAATGTTATTTAACAAAGTAACTAATGTGTTCATGCCAATATATCAAGCATTGACACTTTATGCCCCTTTTCCACCGGCTCTACTCGGCCGGCTCGGCTCGCTTTAAATGCGTTTCCACCAGCCCTTTTCAACGGGGCTGGCTCTGCTTTTTAGGGTCCTGCTTTCAGAGCAGGGCCAGCCGGGCCGGCCCTGGTTTGGTAGGTGACGCAAGCTTCGCTGCTGTTCACTGATTGGCTGAGGACGTGGACAAGACGGAGCAGCGGAGAGAGAAGAAAAATGAAGGCGCAACGTTTGAAACTCAACACGGAAGTGATGGAAGATACAAACAAGCCGTTAACTGAAAAAATATGCCGACTTTTTTCTTTGCTTCGGATTTCAATATTCAGCGGCAGCTCGATGGAGCCGTGAGGAATGAGTCGTTTTTGTCAGTAGTGGAGCGAATGTAAAGCCTCGTTAGCCGCTTCGGAGCCGACGGAGCCCCACGGTGAACACCGACCAGACGCAGCTGACGCCGCTGCTGCTCTCCAGCCAGGTGAGAAGTTTGTAGATATATCTGTCTGGTTTGTACTACATTTAAGGTTGCATACATACTGTCACGGAAGACATTTAAAACACAAAGTCTGCTGTATTTTTATTGCTCAAACACAACAGGCGCATTTTCTGAAGACACTCGGTTGCACATTACAGTTATAAATAACTCAATATTGTACAGCATTTTACCTTCGCTTGTTTCTTATCTTTGCGTGAATCTACGTGCTTCGATTGTTTCTCATTTTGCTGTTGCATCTGAGTTTCCCCCGTTGGGAGATAATAAAACATGTTATATGACATCCTATTAATCAAATTGTTATGAATTATTAATTGTAGAATGAGCAATAAACCTGAAGAAAACTAGTGGTATTTTATCCATGGCTGTATGCAT
>NW_006800550.1:264840-268699 GCF_000485575.1 Poecilia formosa | reverse complement strand
TATCAATGTCTCTCATGGTATGAGGTAGGCTATATAGCTCCAAGGGTCTTGCCTAAGGACCCACACTGCATAGCTCAATTTCACTGTTGTAACTTTTTGGCCCACACATATAGGTGTGTGTGTGTGTGTGTGTGTGTGTGTGTGCGTGCGTGCGTGCGTGCGTTGCGTGCGTGCGTGTATATACAAGTTAGTATACAAGTTAGGGGAAACAAATAAAAAATGTTTCAGACTAGAAGGCAAAAATGTTTATTATTATTATTATTATTATTATTATTGACTGACCTCCATGTAATGCATGGCAGGCACCTATTGTTCTACACCCAGTAGAACATCTCTTTATCAGTGAGAATGCATTCAATGCATTCTCATTACTAGTGTTTCTGTTTCTCTTTATTATCAGTGAGAATGCATTCAGTGCATTCTCACTAATAGTGTTTCATTATTTCTTTATCAATGAGAATGCATTCAATGCATTCTCACTACTAGTGTTTCTGTTTCTCTTTATTATTATCAGTGAGAATGCATTCAATGCATTCTCACTACTAGTGTTTCTGTTTCCCTTTATTATTATTATTATTATTATTATTATTTTTATTATCATTATTATTATCATCAGTGAGAATGCATTCAATGCATTCTTATGCTTTTTTCCTACTTATTCTTTGTTCTCAAGTTTCATATATTTCTCCATCAATCATTCTGCAAATATGCTTCTTTGGCCCTTAATGCCCTTTGTTTTGCTAAGTTGCACTCCTTCAAATATTTCTGGTTTTTCTGCTTCCGCTAATTTGAGCTTATTGCTGTTTCACTGTTCAACTGTTTCAACTATTTCTGGTTTGCACTAATTTCCTCTTGTGCTAATTATGATTTTTTTTACGCTCTGTTTCACTTTTTGACTTTTTCAAATAATTCAGGTTGCACACAAACTTCTGCTTCTTCAGCTGAATTGTGGCATACCTTTACTAAGTTTCACTACTTGACAAAGGATTTCTACAATGTATGACTGTAGCTTTCTTATGCTATTTTCTACTTCTTATTCTTTGTTTTCAAGTTTCTTATATTTCTCCATCAATCATTCTGCAAATATGCTTCTTTGGCCCATTGTGCTAAGTTTTACTTTTTCAAGTATGTCTGGTTGTGTACTAATTTCTTCTTCTACTAAATTTCTGCTTCAGCTAATTTCTGCTGTTTGCTACGTTTCACTATTCAACTATTTCAACTATTTCAATTTCTTCTGCTTTCTTCAACTTCTCAAGCTTTTCTCTACTTTTCCTTGCATTTCTGCAGCAGACATTCTGCAAATATGCATTCTCACGGCTGTTTCGCTAGGAACAGCTATTTTTCTCGTTATTATCCAGTCTTCCGTACGTTTTTTGTCATTTACCTACTTCTACTATCTTTCACTAATTGTACTAATTCATATATCAAAACGTTCAGCTTCTTCAGGAGAATGGTGCTATATCTTTTTGTAAACTTCACTATTGCACTTTTTGAAATAATTGTTCTTTTGTGCAAATTTTTTGCCCCATTGACATACATGGTGGAATTTACTAACTGATGTCAGTTGCTAGAGTGTCCACTTTAGTAACTGCTGTTTTTGAACTTTTTCTGCTTTTTGACTAACAAAATGATGCTGTTCATACATATTTCACTGTAGAGAAATAATTTATGCATTAAAATGTAGCCACGAGTGTCTACTTTATGGAATTATTACTATTATTGCTACAGGTCTTACTGTTTTCTGTCAAACTTCTATGAAGTACAGCCATGTCACACTTTCCCCTATTCTTTCAATGTATTTTTCTCTTGTGCTCTGTTTCTATCTGTTTCTATGCATTCTGCAAGTATACTTTTCTGTATGCCTTCTACTACTACTGGTTCCACTATCTTTTATAGTAGCTTGTCTACTTTTCTGTATATGCCTTTGGTTCTACTGGTTTTACTGTCGGCAAAGGTCTTCTGCAAACTTTTATTAATTTTATCAATTCCTATATAAAACTTTTCTGCTTCTTCTGACCATTTTTGCTTTTGGTTTTGCTCTGTTTTACTCCTTCAAATATTTCTGGTGTTTCTGCTTCCGCTAATTTAAGCTTTTTGCTGTTTCACTATTCAATTGTTTCAACTACTTTTGGTTTTTCACTAATTTCCCATTGTGCTAATTTTGCTCTTTTTTAAGCTCGGTTTCACTGTTTGACTTTTTCAAATAATTCATGTTGCACACAAACTTCTGCTTCTTTAGCTGAATTCTGCAATTCCTTTGATAAGTTTCACTGCTTGGCAAATGATTTCTACAATGTATGACTGTAGCTTTCTTATGCTTTTTTCCTACTTATTCTTTGTTCTCAAGTTTCATATATTTCTCCATAAATCATTCTGCAAATATGCTTCTTTGGCCCTTAATGCCCTTTGTTTTACTAAGTTGCACTCCTTCAAATATTTCTGGATGTGTACTAATTTCTGCTGTTTGCTACGTTTCACTGTTCAACTATTTCAACTATTTGAATTTCACTGTTTCAACTATTTCAGTTTCTTCTGCTTTTTCCTACTTCTTACGCTTTTCTCTACTTTTTCTTGCATTTCTGCTGCAGTCATTCTGCAAATATGCATTCTCACGGCCATTTCGCTAGGAACAGCTATTTTTCTAGTTATTTTTTAATGTTCCGTACGTTTTTCGTCCTTTAAGTACTTCTACTATCTTTCACTAATTGTACTAATTCATATATCAAAACATTCAGCTTCTTCAGGAGAATGGTACTATGATTTTTTCTTACGTATACATTGCAAATGGTATTTTTATTACAGTTGATCATGTTGTTTTTCATGTCTCCTTATTTCTTTTGTTCTTCCTATAATTGATGGAGATATATAGAAATTATTTATAATGTATAAAGGTATTGTCATTTAATTAGCTCTACATCCTTAAGAAAATGAAAAAATATGTTGCTTTATAATGCCAGTAATAGTAAATAGTAAATTAATAGTAAATAATAAAGACTTTGTGGTATTCTGATTTAGTAATGTAATTATATTAGTTGTGTTACCACCCCCACGCCACTAGAGGCAGTAGCAGGCCCGAAAAGATGCAACTAAGGAGCAGATTTAGAAGTACACCGAAAGCTATAGAATTTGCTAAAAACTGTGAGCTACCGAGAAGTAAATAAAAGAGAAAAGTTCAAATACATTCTGAGAGTGAAACTCCTCCCTAAAGGTGAAAATATATCACAGATTTCAAAAGAACGGAAGTATAGGAAAAAGCGCCCCCTTCACTTCCGGATTGCAATGGCCCCATTTCCAAATAAGGTAAGAGACTGACAGCGGTCCGTCCCCGCCCCTTTCTGTTTGCTGCAGCGAGGTCCTTCTCGATAAGCGCGCCGAACAAGCGCGTGCTTGCTACGCTCGTGCTTTCTCAGTGTTCATCACGACCACGCGCGTATTTTGCCGCGTGGGCGGGCGGAGAGGCAAAAAGACGCAGGGGGAACCGTATCTGACGGGGAAACGCGAATTGACGCAACACCGGCGAGTTGATCTGAGTCTTCCCAGCTTGAATTTACGCTTTTAAGCTTCCATCAGTCCACATCCAGTATGCAAGTAGGTTTACTTAAATTTTTTCTATTAGTTTTAGATACTGAAATGTCTCTCCCCATGAGCAACAGTCAAAAGCAACGTGCAACTACACATAAAGCAATCCAGACTTCTCAAAAATACTATGTAGTTGCATTTTATTCGAGCTGCAGTACATAACTTTAATAAAAAATGTGTTTTCTCCATATTTGTGTAGTGGTATAGAAATATACATAAGTCCCCCCAAATTCCTCACAAAGGTGAGAAGTTCCGGTTCTTGAAGTGGGCGTGGTGTATA
>NW_006800550.1:257006-263974 GCF_000485575.1 Poecilia formosa | reverse complement strand
ATTTGCTGTGTTTGGTGGATGTCGTCCCCATAGCGCCCCCTCCGGCCGGTAACCTCAGCTGCTGCAGCTCTTCTATTTTCTTTGATTTACTTTGATTTCTTTAGTTTCATTAAAAAAAACAAACAAAAAAAACTGGTTTTAAAAACATTTTCAAAAGAATTTAATGTTGTTTTTTTTATATATATATATAATTTTGAAACGGTCTCAGATGTTTTAATCCCTGCATAACTGAACCTGTGTGCCTTAAACAAGAGGTAATCTCTGGGTGAAATTCCCAGGGTGGCGTTGTTGAGCAATTTACTAAAACTAAACTTCCACAAAATCTGAGTTTCCATCTAGTGTCGCCACATTTGTTAAAGCTGTCACCAAGTCGTAGCAGTTTGAGACAGATGATCTGTGAAAACCATCAATCTCCTCCATCTCCTTCCTGAATTACTATTACTGGTTAAAGTAATGCACCGTTCTGACCAAAACAACCAATGAGAACTAGTAGGATGCTCTTAGCGCTGTCAAATAGCCTCATTCCCTCACTGCTAAATATGCTAATGGGGGAGAAACAACTTATTACAAGAAACTGTTTATCTGCCGTCATTGTTAGCTATGCCAGCTAAACTGCGCATTCACAGATTGAATCTGCACAGCTCTGTGCTATGCTAGCTGCAGCACAGCACAAATCGAGGGGGAGGAAGGATGAGCAGCACCACATGAGATTGTGATTGACAGCACTGAAACTCTCCTGCCACTGACTGGTTGTTTTAGAGAACCCTGTGAGAAAGTAGAGGAAATAGATTTTTCACAGATTACCTCTCATACCATACTGTCACAACATTCTGACAGTTTTAAAAAAATATGTGAAAAAATATTTATATAAAAGTTACATACTGCTGCTTTAATTTCACTCGAGAGGGATCAGGAGGGACGGTGGTTAGAGCTGCTGCTGACTGACTCATCTGGTAAGTGGTAAAAGGTACAGGGAACAAGTTAAATATATGAATATGTTGGTAATTCTTTTCCTTAATTCATTATATGATAGTGAAATTGAGGCAAACAGTAGTCTGTAGCTAGGCTAATTATGCTAAATGGTTGATAATCTCACACAGTCTACCCACCTCTCTTGGAGGAAAAACTGGGTTATAAATGAACACTCTTGCCTTTTTTTTCTCTTTCTCCCTCCGTTTTGTTTTTGAAAATCTGATTTTATAACTTTTTTTTAGCAGCATAGTAACTACCACAGTCGCCGCTGTATTCAGCTGCAGCTTGTACTGACTGTAGCTGCATACGTCACTGTTAAGCGCTCCAAGCAGGAATGAACCATTTCATGTAGATCCAGAGGGGAGTTCAGGGAAAAAACCGGATGTGTGTTTTTTGGTCTGGGAGGGGTAACATTAAATTTTTACTGCTAAAACTAATCTTTGAAAATACAATATGATTAATTGACAGGACCCCGATTTTTTTTATTTTATGTCTATGAAGAAAATATAAATAATTAAATTGTAGAGGGCCCCCTGCAGGTCAGGGCCCCTAGAATCGTCATCACTTTTCACCCCTTTACCGTGCCCCTGGCTGTGACTACTGGCTTGTCTTGGTGTGATGTTGGCATGCCATGTTGCTGCATCCTGACTCTACCATGGGTCCTGGTTGGTTTTATTGTAGCCTTTTGTTGGAGGATCAGGCACTGCTGACACAGAGAGCATGAAGTGTCCAGATGAGGATCACCAGGAAGTGGCAAACAGCAGGGGGAAATTATTTGGTAAATGCTGACAGAATGGACATGTCATAACTTCCTTCAAATACATTTTTTCCGGTGTGTTAAATCATGCCATTTCTAGATAATTTAGGAACTTTGTGAGGTTGTAGTCTTTTGTGAAAGTCTGATGATATATACATGCCCATATGAATTCATTAGAAAATAAAAATATATAGGTTCTTCTTATTAATTGAATTGGTCATATTATTTTGTTTTATTAAACACAGTAATAAATATTAGCCATTTATATTTGTTCTTTTGATTATAGCTTGTTGCTAAATTTTTAGTTGCCTTACTTTTATTGAATTATTTCTTTACTTTTAGTCAGTCATCAAAATGTTCATAAATAAACCCATAATACCTGTTATGTTATTTTGTCTTTTCTTTTTTCTTTTACCATCTTTACTCTTTATATCACAAACTTTAAATTGCTAATATTTATAAACAGTGCTGTGTGAATTAAATAGATTTGACAGATACACTGTGCAGAACAGATGGACAAATCAAATGAGCATTTCCTTCTTATCCTCACACAGCTGAAATTGGCACCCAGAAGTAATATAAACCTTCCATCTCCTCACACGCAGAATCTGTGTGTTGGTGTAAACATGCCCAGAGTGTGTCAGCTCTCTTGTTGCAGTAGCAGTTAATAAGGTTTGTCAGGAGGAAGCTATATTGATCGGCTCAGTTAAATGCTCATTTAAGTGTCCCACAGGCCCAATCACCAAGCTGGTAATGGTCTCATGCTCTATTTGGAATTGTGCTCTTGTTTCGGTGAACTTGTTATGGTATCTGCTGATTAGATTTTTGTATTTTATTCTGGTCATTAGATGTGTGATTGTGTGTGTGAGAGAGATTAAAAAGAAAGCGGAATTAAATATATTTAATAAATGTTTTCAGTCAGACTACAGGGTCAGCCATGCTTCGGATGAACATTGTGCTGCAGTATACCTGTCTGTTGCTTTCTGCCTTATTTTTCTGTTCTTCTGCATTCTTCTCATGTACACAGACTAACTTGCTGACTTGCCTGCTGCTCATACTAAGCAACTTGTGACGGTGGAACTAACAAGCAGCCATTGTGCATGACGTTGTCCAGCCATCTTGGTCTGGTTTTAAAAGCTCACAGTAAAAGTGAAGGAAACCAAATGAGAAATGCTGCTGTGGACAAAAAGTGAGCAAATGAAGGGATGTTAAATTGGAGATGTATGATTTCTCCTTTTAAATGTTATAGGAATTCCTACTGCAGTGTTTGGAAGCTAGAAGCTTTTCACTGACATTCTTGATAGTCAGGAATCACAATAAAAATAAGAAATGCATGGATTAGTTATATGAATCACTCTGTGATTTCTTATTTGAGCAATATGTGCAGGTAAATAACAGACATCCTGGAAACCTGTTCAGTAAAAAAATATATTGTCAATGTCTTTACAATGTTACTGGAGGCCAAATATTTATTGAGGTCTCCAGGTTCAAAGATGACAACACTGTCTGTGTCTTCTCTAAATTTATTAGCAGAACATTTAGCCATTCAAGCCTTCAGTATTTAAAAAACAATAAGAAAATACTGTGTATTCAACATTGAGAGTTTTAAGTGAATTAAAAATTCCCTGGTTGAGACGAACATCAGCAGACTGAGATACCAACATCTGCAGCGATAAACAGTTTGGTCTGCAGAAACAGAAAAAAAGGTCCTTGGACAATAAAATGCTGTAGAAATGCAATAATAAAAAAAGAAGAGGCAGACATGGAGGGAAAAAAAACATAAAAAACCCCAAAAAACTAACCAATACACAGTCACAAGTGATTTCAAAAATAAAAATAGATAAAATTTGACAATAAAAATAGAAATACTGCAATACATTGTCTCTGTATCACAGGTAATTTCAAAGTGAGTGGGGCTCTCATGGCGTTTTAAATAAGTGTCAGACCATTGTGTTGAATTAGGAAAACAGGCAGTGTAGGAGAATTGTACCAAACCCTCCGAGAAGTCGACTCCACGCATCACGTTCCATTGGAAACATTTCTGCAGGGACTGGGAGGCAGTGATAAGGAGAGCAAAGGCAGGACAGATGAGAGCAGAACAGGGCTGTTCCTCTGAGGTTGGAAAAAACCTATATCAGGTTTTTACAAAACAAAATATGAAACTTGAGCATCTGCTCTGAAATCTGCTCTTATGATTTGAGAAGAGTGAATTATTTAGTAGTCTGAAAGCTCGTTAAAGACCGAGGGGAATTGTGAGTCATGTAAATGGAATACTAGCTCACCTAGTGACAGACACTGATACAAAGGCCTAAATGAAGTCATTTTTATGCCACATATTGTCTTATATTAACAGAAACTCTGGTTGGTTGTAATATGCAGTAGTGTGTATGACTTGGACCATAATTTAATTTGTAATGTGTGGGGAGGACCTTTCATCACTGAGCCAAGATCATTTAAACATTTAAATTAATGGATTCAACAAGAATAAACTGCTGTTTGAATTAAAGAGGTTGAAAAAGCAGAATTAGCCATGTCTGTTTAGGGACCAGATTAACCAGTCACTAGCAAGACCATCTGATTGAAACATGTTTCTTATTCTGTCATGATTTAAAGCAATAAAACAACTTTCACCCAAACAGATACTGTAGAATTAGGGTCACTGGTGTAATTAGCTACAAATCATCCAAAATGCAAATTGATGTTGATTTCTTTCACCTTCACTATGGTTCAACCATTTTTACAGTTGAAACCAAAAGAAGTGCACCAAGATAAATTCAATTTGCTAAATTCCACATTAATGAGAACATGAATATTTCAGGAATGTATTTATTAATCTCTTCAAAATCAGAAGTTTACATACATCTCCTGTATTTTGTAGCATTGCCTTGTATGAAACCTTTTGGGTTGCTGGAATTCTGGCCCATTCCTCCTGACAGGGCTAAAATCATGGCTTTGTGATGGCCTCAACAAAACATTGACTTTCTTGTCCTTCAGCCACCCTGTAACAAAGTTACAAAGTGTCCATTTGTCCATCTGGAAAACAAATTTTCACTCTATATTTAACTTCTTGGCTGATGTCCTTTACATGTTGCTTCAATATTCATTCCACTAATTAATAAATAACATGTGAATATCTGTTTACATCATCATATCTGTTTAAAATGCTTGTTGACTTTTGTTAAGGAACAAATAGGAATTGCCTTGTAATCTGTATTTTCCATTCAAAAATCTACGCAAGTTAAAATATTCAAATGAGTCAATTAACTGAGAGCAACAGATAGTTTTTTTTTTAATTTTATCTGTGTGATTCAGGATCTTCAGAGTAGAATCTGTTGTCACTCCTATTCCTGCAGCAGTGTTAGTATCATGTTTTTATGAACACAGTTCAGCCTGCACCGCCATGTGAGAAGCTCCAACAGATACAGATGGATTCCACCAAAACCTCCTGAATTATTCACCAGCTGATTGATAGCAGTTTGTGTGACAGAGGGATTGTGTGTCGGAGAGGCTGGTCACCAGCTCTGGGTTACCACAGGGGACTTTCACCATTTCTCTTCAGCCTGTAGAACTCCGACTTCCAGTCAGTGAGGAGTCTATTTCTATCTAGAAATAGGAATCCTGTGAGCCCTACCAGCATAATTGTCAGCATTGTTTGAAAGCAACTCTTTTTCCCCTCATCTATTTTGTATTTTGTCTATATTTATTAAATACTTTTTTACCTTTCTCACCCATTATGTGGTCGGGTCCTACTACTGTCATGATTTGTGGGTGATGAGGTGAGTGAAAACGCAGGCTGACCCAGGTTGAAGAAGATATTGATGAAGATTTAATAATGAATTCAGGTAACAAACTCAGGCAGCACAGGGAAACTGACAGCAACTGATGCATGACAAAAGGCGGCAAAAGACGTTAGACGTAGACAAGGACCCAACATGAGACAGAGACAACAGGTGGACTTAAATTCACAGGAGGTAATCAGGGGAACTAGACACAGCTGGGCAGGGGCGACACCAGAAATCATGGGCCCCCTGACAAAAAATTTGTTTGGGCCCCCCACGCAGCTGCTGTTACAATTTTTTGAGTCTATTTGACCCATAAAAAGCGTCACAATTTTAAAGGTTTGCATCTGCCTTGCTTTCTTTGGTTCAACACTGATACTAGCACAATATTTACTGCTCATGAATATAACATCCAACAGTCCACATCCAGTATGCAAGTAGGTTGCTTAAATTTTTCCTATTAATTTTAGATACTGTTGAGACGCTTTACCAAGGTCGAGAAAGAGTCACATGCTGTTAGACAAAAGGTCCATAGTAAAGAGTTACATTTTTGATTCTGTTAGACGCTAAGGCTCATTCCTCAGAGAAACAGAAACTTATCAGGGACACAGAGATATGGTGTGATTTCAGGGAGTGTCTTCAGTCCATATAATCAGCTACCCTCCTCCTTCTCCTCAGACGCTCCACAGACTTTTTTTTTTAGAAACTCTTCTCGAATGTAATGGTAAAAGCATCTCCTTTCAGCGCTGAAAGTGAATAAAATAAGTAAAGTCTGAATGCTTTTCTTGGCTGATTTTATGCTCCGTGTGTCAATACAAATTATGATTCATCGATTAGGATTTTCATTCTCAACAATACTGAAATGTCTTTCCCGATGAGCAACGGTCAAAAGCAACGTGCAACTACACATAAAGCAATCCAGACTTCTCAAAAATACTATGTAGTTGCATTTTATTCAAGCTGCAGTACATAACTTTAATAAAAAATATGTTTTCTCCATATTTGTTAAAGCTGTCACGATGTCGTAGCAGTTTGTCATGAGACAGATAATCTGTGAAAACAATCAATCTCCTCCACCTCCTTCCTGAATTACTATTACTGGTTAAAGTAATGCACCGTTCTGACCAAAACAACCAATCAGAACAAGAAGGTTGCTTTTAGCGTTGTCAGTTAGCCTCATTCACTCACTGCTAAATGTGCTAATGGTGGAGAAACAATTATTACAAGAAACCATTTGTCTGCCGTCATTGGTAGCTATGCTAACTAGACTGAGCATTCACAGTTTGAATCTGCACAGCTCTGTGCTATGCTAGCTGCAGCACAGCACAAATCGAGGGAGAGGAAGGATGAGCAGCACCACATGAGATTGTGATTGACAGCACTGAAAAAAAATATATTTATATAAAAGTGACATACTGCAGCTTTAATTTCACTCAGGAGAGGATGGGTCAGGAGGGATG
>NW_006800550.1:234688-256996 GCF_000485575.1 Poecilia formosa | reverse complement strand
AATTTACTAAAACTAAACTTCCACAAAATCTGAGTTTCCATCTAGTGTCACCAAATTTGTTAAAGCTGTCACGATGTCGTAGCAGTTTGTCATGAGACAGATAATCTGTGAAAACAATCAATCTCCTCCATCTCCTTCCTGAATTACTATTACTGGTTAAAGTAATGCACCGTTCTGACCAAAACAACCAATGAGAACTAGTAGGATGCTCTTAGCGCTGTCAAATAGCCTCATTCCCTCACTGCTAAATATGCTAATGGGGGAGAAACAACTTATTACAAGAAACTGTTTATCTGCCGTCATTGTTAGCTATGCCAGCTAAACTGCGCATTCACAGATTGAATCTGCACAGCTCTGTGCTATGCTAGCTGCAGCACAGCACAAATCGAGGGGGAGGAAGGATGAGCAGCACCACATGAGATTGTGATTGACAGCACTGAAACTCTCCTGCCACTGACTGGTTGTTTTAGAGAACCCTGTGAGAAAGTAGAGGAAATAGATTTTTCACAGATTACCTCTCATACCATACTGTCACAACATTCTGACAGTTTTAAAAAAATATGTGAAAAAATATTTATATAAAAGTTACATACTGCTGCTTTAATTTCACTCGAGAGGGATCAGGAGGGACGGTGGTTAGAGCTGCTGCTGACTGACTCATCTGGTAAGTGGTAAAAGGTACAGGGAACAAGTTAAATATATGAATATGTTGGTAATTCTTTTCCTTAATTCATTATATGATAGTGAAATTGAGGCAAACAGTAGTCTGTAGCTAGGCTAATTATGCTAAATGGTTGATAATCTCACACAGTCTACCCACCTCTCTTGGAGGAAAAACTGGGTTATAAATGAACACTCTTGCCTTTTTTTTCTCTTTCTCCCTCCGTTTTGTTTTTGAAAATCTGATTTTATAACTTTTTTTTAGCAGCATAGTAACTACCACAGTCGCCGCTGTATTCAGCTGCAGCTTGTACTGACTGTAGCTGCATACGTCACTGTTAAGCGCTCCAAGCAGGAATGAACCATTTCATGTAGATCCAGAGGGGAGTTCAGGGAAAAAACCGGATGTGTGTTTTTTGGTCTGGGAGGGGTAACATTAAATTTTTACTGCTAAAACTAATCTTTGAAAATACAATATGATTAATTTTGTATTTGACAGGACCCCGATTTTTTTTATTTTATGTCTATGAAGAAAATATAAATAATTAAATTGTAGAGGCCCCCCTGCAGGTCAGGGCCCCTAGAATCGTCATCACTTTTCACCCCTTTACCGTGCCCCTGGCTGTGACTACTGGCTTGTCTTGGTGTGATGTTGGCATGCCATGTTGCTGCATCCTGACTCTACCATGGGTCCTGGTTGGTTTGATTGTAGCCTTTTGTTGGAGGATCAGGCACTGCTGACACAGAGAGCATGAAGTGTCCAGATGAGGATCACCAGGAAGTGGCAAACAGCAGGGGGAAATTATTTGGTAAATGCTGACAGAATGGACATGTCATAACTTCCTTCAAATAAATTTTTTCAGGTGTGTTAAATCATGCCATTTCTAGATAATTTAGGAACTTTGTGAGGTTGTAGTCTTTTGTGAAAGTCTGATGATATATACATGCCCATATGAATTCATTAGAAAATAAAAATATATAGGTTCTTCTTATTAATTGAATTGGTCATATTATTTTGTTTTATTAAACACAGTAATAAATATTAGCCATTTATATCTGTTCTTTTGATTATAGCTTGTTGCTAAAATTTTAGTTGCCTTACTTTTATTGAATTATTTCTTTACTTTTAGTCAGTCATCAAAATGTTCATAAATAAACCCATAATACCTGTTATGTTATTTTGTCTTTTCTTTTTTCTTTTACCATCTTTACTCTTTATATCACAAACTTTAAATTGCTAATATTTATAAACAGTGCTGTGTGAATTAAATAGATTTGACAGATACACTGTGCAGAACAGATGGACAAATCAAATGAGCATTTCCTTCTTATCCTCACACAGCTGAAATTGGCACCCAGAAGTAATATAAACCTTCCATCTCCTCACACGCAGAATCTGTGTGTTGGTGTAAACATGCCCAGAGTGTGTCAGCTCTCTTGTTGCAGTAGCAGTTAATAAGGTTTGTCAGGAGGAAGCTATATTGATCGGCTCAGTTAAATGCTCATTTAAGTGTCCCACAGGCCCAATCACCAAGCTGGTAATGGTCTCATGCTCTATTTGGAATTGTGCTCTTGTTTCGGTGAACTTGTTATGGTATCTGCTGATTAGAATTTTGTATTTTATTATGATCATTAGATCTGTGATTGTGTGTGAGAGAGAGATTAAAAAGAAAGCAAAATTAAATATATTTAATAAATGTTTTCAGTCAGACTGCAGGGTCAGCCATGCTTCGGATGAACATTGTGCTGCAGTATACCTGTCTGTTGCTTTCTGCCTTATTTTTCTGTTCTTATGCATTCTTCTCATGTACACAGACTAACTTGCTGACTTGCCTGCTGCTCATACTAAGCAACTTGTGACGGTGGAACTAACAAGCAGCCATTGTGCATGACGTTGTCCAGCCATCTTGGTCTGGTTTTAAAAGCTCACAGTAAAAGTGAAGGAAACCAAATGAGAAATGCTGCTGTGGACAAAAAGTGAGCAAATGAAGGGATGTTAAATTGGAGATGTATGATTTCTCCTTTTAAATGTTATAGGAATTCCTACTGCAGTGTTTGGAAGCTAGAAGCTTTTCACTGACATTCTTGATAGTCAGGAATCACAATAAAAATAAGAAATGCATGGATTAGTTATATGAATCACTCTGTGATTTCTTATTTGAGCAATATGTGCAGGTAAATAACAGACATCCTGTTCAGTAAAAAATACATATTGTCAATGTCTTTACAATGTTACTGGAGGCCAAATATTTATTGAGGTCTCCAGGTTCAAAGATGACAACACTGTCTGTGTCTTCTCTAAATTTATTAGCAGAACATTTAGCCATTCAAGCCTTCAGTATTTAAAAAACAATAAGAAAATACTGTGTATTCAACATTGAGAGTTTTAAGTGAATTAAAAATTCCCTGGTTGAGACGAACATCAGCAGACTGAGATACCAACATCTGCAGCGATAAACAGTTTGGTCTGCAGAAACAGAAAAAAAGGTCCTTGGACAATAAAATGCTGTAGAAATGCAATAATAAAAAAAGAAGAGGCAGACATGGAGGGAAAAAAAACATAAAAAACCCCAAAAAACTAACCAATACACAGTCACAAGTGATTTCAAAAATAAAAATAGATAAAATTTGACAATAAAAATAGAAATACTGCAATACATTGTCTCTGTATCACAGGTAATTTCAAAGTGAGTGGGGCTCTCATGGCGTTTTAAATAAGTGTCAGACCATTGTGTTGAATTAGGAAAACAGGCAGTGTAGGAGAATTGTACCAAACCCTCCGAGAAGTCGACTCCACGCATCACGTTCCATTGGAAACATTTCTGCAGGGACTGGGAGGCAGTGATAAGGAGAGCAAAGGCAGGACAGATGAGAGCAGAACAGGGCTGTTCCTCGGAGGTTGGAAAAAACATATATCAGGTTTTTACAAAACAAAATATGAAACTTGAGCATCTGCTCTGAAATCTGCTCTTATGATTTGAGAAGAGTGAATTATTTAGTAGTCTGAAAGCTCGTTAAAGACCGAGGGGAATTGTGAGTCATGTAAATGGAATACTAGCTCACCTAGTGACAGACACTGATACAAAGGCCTAAATGAAGTCATTTTTATGCCACATATTGTCTTATATTAACAGAAACTCTGGTTGGTTGTAATATGCAGTAGTGTGTATGACTTGGACCATAATTTAATTTGTAATGTGTGGGGAGGACCTTTCATCACTGAGCCAAGATCATTTAAACATTTAAATTAATGGATTCAACAAGAATAAACTGCTGTTTGAATTAAAGAGGTTGAAAAAGCAGAATTAGCCATGTCTGTTTAGGGACCAGATTAACCAGTCACTAGCAAGACCATCTGATTGAAACATGTTTCTTATTCTGTCATGATTTAAAGCAATAAAACAACTTTCACCCAAACAGATACTGTAGAATTAGGGTCACTGGTGTAATTAGCTACAAATCATCCAAAATGCAAATTGATGTTGATTTCTTTCACCTTCACTCTGGTTCAACCATTTTTACAGTTGAAACCAAAAGAAGTGCACCAAGATAAATTCAATTTGCTAAATTCCACATTAATGAGAACATGAATATTTCAGGAATGTATTTATTAATCTCTTCAAAATCAGAAGTTTACATACATCTCCTGTATTTTGTAGCATTGCCTTGTATGAAACATTTTGGGTAGCTGGAATTCTGGCCCATTCCTCCTGACAGGGCTAAAATCATGGCTTTGTGATGGCCTCAACAAAACATTGACTTTCTTGTCCTTCAGCCACCCTGTAACAAAGTTACAAAGTGTCCATTTGTCCATCTGGAAAACAAATTTTCACTCTATATTTAACTTCTTGGCTGATGTCCTTTACATGTTGCTTCAATATTCATTCCACTAATTAATAAATAACATGTGAATATCTGTTTACATCATCATATCTGTTTAAAATGCTTGTTGACTTTTGTTAAGGAACAAATAGGAATTGCCTTGTAATCTGTATTTTCCATTCAAAAATCTACGCAAGTTAAAATATGCAAATGAGTCAATTAACTGAGAGCAACAGATAGTTTTTTTTTAAAATCTTATCTGGATCTTCAGATAAGGATCTTCAGGATCTTCAGAGTAGAATCTGTTGTCACTCCTATTCCTGCAGCAGTGTTAGTATCATGTTTTTATGAACACAGTTCAGCCTGCACCGCCATGTGAGAAGCTCCAACAGATACAGATGGATTCCACCAAAACCTCCTGAATTATTCACCAGCTGATTGATAGCAGTTTGTGTGACAGAGGGATTGTGTGTCGGAGAGGCTGGTCACCAGCTCTGGGTTACCACAGGGGACTTTCACCATTTCTCTTCAGCCTGTAGAACTCCGACTTCCAGTCAGTGAGGAGTCTATTTCTATCTAGAAATAGGAATCCTGTGAGCCCTACCAGCATATAAAATAATTGTCAGCATTGTTTGAAAGCAACTCTTTTTCCCTTCATCTATTTTGTATTTTGTCTATATTTATTAAATACTTTTTTACCTTTCTCACCCATTATGTGGTCGGGTCCTACTACTGTCATGATTTGTGGGTGATGAGGTGAGTGAAAACGCAGGCTGACCCAGGTTGAAGAAGATATTGATGAAGATTTAATAATGAATTCAGGTAACAAACTCAGGCAGCACAGGGAAACTGACAGCAACTGATGCATGACAAAAGGCGGCAAAAGACGTTAGACGTAGACAAGGACCCAACATGAGACAGAGACAACAGGTGGACTTAAATTCACAGGAGGTAATCAGGGGAACTAGACACAGCTGGGCAGGGGCGACACCAGAAATCATGGGCCCCCTGACAAAAAATTTGTTTGGGCCCCCCACGCAGCTGCTGTTACAATTTTTTGAGTCTATTTTTGACCCATAAAAAGCGTCACAATTTTAAAGGTTTGCATCTGCCTTGCTTTCTTTGGTTCAACACTAGCACAATATTTACTACTCATGAATACAACATCCAACAGTTCACATCCAGTATGCAAGTAGGTTGCTTAAATTTTTCCTATTAGTTTTAGATACTGTTGAGACGCTTTACCAAGGTTGAGAAAGAGTCACACGCTGTTAGACAAAGGGCCCATAGTAAAGAGTTACATTTTTGATTCTGTTAGACGCTAAGGCTCATTCCTCAGAGAAACAGAAACTTATCAGGGACACAGAGACATGGTGTGATTTCAGGGAGTGTCTTCAGTCCATATAATCAGCTACCCTCCTCCTTCTCCTCAGACGCTGCACAGACTTTNTATTTGACCCATAAAAAGCGTCACAATTTTAAAGGTTTGCATCTGCCTTGCTTTCTTTGGTTCAACACTGATACTAGCACAATATTTACTGCTCATGAATATAACATCCAACAGTCCACATCCAGTATGCAAGTAGGTTGCTTAAATTTTTCCTATTAATTTTAGATACTGTTGAGACGCTTTACCAAGGTCGAGAAAGAGTCACATGCTGTTAGACAAAAGGTCCATAGTAAAGAGTTACATTTTTGATTCTGTTAGACGCTAAGGCTCATTCCTCAGAGAAACAGAAACTTATCAGGGACACAGAGACATGGTGTGATTTCAGGGAGTGTCTTCAGTCCATATAATCAGCTACCCTCCTCCTTCTCCTCAGACGCTCCACAGACTTTTTTTTTTAGAAACTCTTCTCGAATGTAATGGTAAAAGCATCTCCTTTCAGCGCTGAAAGTGAATAAAATAAGTAAAGTCTGAATGCTTTTCTTGGCTGATTTTATGCTCCGTGTGTCAATACAAATTATGATTCATCGATTAGGATTTTCATTCTCAACAATACTGAAATGTCTTTCCCGATGAGCAACGGTCAAAAGCAACGTGCAACTACACATAAAGCAATCCAGACTTCTCAAAAATACTATGTAGTTGCATTTTATTCAAGCTGCAGTACATAACTTTAATAAAAAATATGTTTTCTCCATATTTGTTAAAGCTGTCACGATGTCGTAGCAGTTTGTTATGAGACAGATAATCTGTGAAAACAATCAATCTCCTCCACCTCCTTCCTGAATTACTATTACTGGTTAAAGTAATGCACCGTTCTGACCAAAACAACCAATCAGAACAAGAAGGTTGCTTTTAGCGTTGTCAGTTAGCCTCATTCACTCACTGCTAAATGTGCTAATGGTGGAGAAACAATTATTACAAGAAACCATTTGTCTGCCGTCATTGGTAGCTATGCTAACTAGACTGAGCATTCACAGTTTGAATCTGCACAGCTCTGTGCTATGCTAGCTGCAGCACAGCACAAATCGAGGGAGAGGTAGGATGAGCAGCACCACATGAGATTGTGATTGACAGCACTGAAACTCTCCTGCCACTGACTGGTTGTTTCTAGCACTGGGAGAAGGCAGAGGAAATAGATTTTTCACAGATTACCTCTCATACCATACTGTCACAACATAATGACAGTTTTAACAAATATGTGTAAAAAAATATATTTATATAAAAGTGACATACTGCAGCTTTAATTTCACTCAGGAGAGGACGGGTCAGGAGGGATGTGGGTTAGAGCTGCTGCTGACTGACTCATCTGTTAAGTGGTAAAAGGTACAAGGGACAAGTTCAATATATGAGTATGTTGGTAATTCTTTTCCTTAATGCTAGTGAAATTGAGGCAAACAGCAGTCTGTAGCTAAGCTAATTATGCTAAATGGTTGATAATCTCACATAGTCTACCCACCTCTCTTGGAGAAAACCTGGGTTATAAATTAACATTCTTGCCTTTTTCTTTCTCTCCCTCTCTCTTTTTTTTTTTTTGAAAACCTGACTTTATAATTTTTCTTAGCAGCATAGTAACTCCCACAATCGTTCGTGTCTTCCACTGTCTGCAGCTGAACAGCGTCACGGTGAAACGCTCCAAGCAGGAACGAACCATTTCATGCAGGGGCGATTCAGGGCAAATATGGATGTGTGTTTTTTGATCTGGGAGTGGGGACATAAAATTTTTTTACTGCTAAAAACAATCTTTGAAAATACAATATGATTAATTTTTTAATTGACAGGGCCCTGATTTTTTTATTTTTTATTTCTATGAACAAAAAATAAATAATTAAACTGTGCAGGGCCCCCTGTTGGTCAGGGCCCCTAGAATTGTCATCACTTTTCCCTCCTATAACGCTCCCCTGCAGCTGGGAACAATCAAAGAGGAAGACAGGACAGCACAGAGAGTCACAGGAAACAAAACCTAAAAATAAATACACAGAAAACTCCGGTATGAGAAATACGGGGGTAGCAGCATCATGATGTGGACTGGTTTCATGTAGGAACCCGAGACAGGAAGTCTGGAATCTGGAATCTCCGGTGGTCACTGGGTGACTGGCGGGGTACCTCCTGGACAGGTTACCAGTTCATTACTAAGCTCAGCCCCGAAAAATATCCGGTGGAAAAGCTCCAAAAGCGAGCGGAGCCGAGCTGAGCCGGTGGAAAAGGGGCATTAGAGAGTCTAGTAAAGATTTTCCTCTCTCTCCTTTAGCCTGTTTTATCTGCTTACACACACATGGTGCAGCTTACATAACCATATTTATGTGTGACTGCCGCCAGTCATACATAAACAGACTGAAACTGATTAGACTACCCTTTAGGGAGATTAGGGACTGCAGAGAAAAATAAAAAGCTAAACATTTTAATCTTTGCCTCACTTGGTGTCACCCCTAAGGTGAGCTCATTGTGGCCCAGTGGTGGACGGTGAATGTAACTCTGTATCTGTTCCATTTGTATGGCTTGTAACACTGGATCATTTTTCAGCATTAAAGCCTGGTTTTATGAAACCAATTGTCATTATTTCTCAAGGTAATAACCCTGAGGGGTTCTGGTCGGGTCCTGAAACTGGTAAACGGAGCTGGGTGGTGCACAGAGACAAAAATGAATTGACTCCAACAGCACTTTACCAAAAAAAAAAAAAAAAAAAGAATTATAATTTAAATGTAATCAAAAATACATTCCAACTGATCCTAGTTGTCAAGCAGTACAGCGTCATCAATGAATTATTCAAAGAAGTTTAAAACGTTTCTAAGTAAACCCAGCAGATTGAATCGATTCATTGACTTGCAGCATTTACTCCATGTTAAATTTTTCTTCAAAAAAGAAAAAAAAAAAAACTTTAACGAAATAAGGATTAAAAAAAAAGGACAGGCGGTAATGTTAAAATTTGTAACTTTATTGCCGTACATAATTGTTAGCATGACTTTAAAGGAAACACGCTGCCATTAAAGTCTTTTCTTTTCTAACATAATTGTTCCAGTCCTTCTGCATGACTTGCAATAGTGTCGCTTAATTCAATGCAATGTGCTTGAGTAGAGTACATGCCAACGGTTCAGATCAATCTCATAATGGAAATGTGTGGTGCATTAAGAAGAGAAGAATTTGATAATGACACCAGACTGCTGATCAGGTGAAATCCTATTCCACACGTTTATAAGGTTTTAAAAAATTACACATATTTACTTGTTGTATGAGGAACTAAGTAAATAACGATTTGCCATAGTTACTGGAAAGCTTTTCTGGCTCAGCAAATTATCTACAGAGTTAAAAAAAAATAAATCATTGAATAAATCAGAATATTATTGAAAAGTCAATTTATTTTAAGGACTTTATCACAAAGTCAAACATTATATAGATTACACACAGATGGATGTTTGAAAACCTTTATTTTTGTTAAATTTGACAATTTTCCACCTAAAGCTAATACAAATAGACATCTAAAGTTAGAATATTACATCAGACCAATCAACAAATATTTTTCATACAGAAATGTGAGCTTAATGAAAAATATGTTTCATACCTGCTTTTAGGAAATTATTTTCAAAAGATATTTTTAATGTAACAACCCTCATTAAAAGGCATATTCTACTTGATTGAAAATGACTGTACAGTGAAGGTCGCCTCTAAAACAATATCATCTTGTTCTCAGTTGGACAAGATGACGACAAGTTAATAAAATTGACTGGATTTCTCAGCTTCATATCTAGCAGAACATATTTTTTCCAACAGTAAAATTTGTGTTTAATTATGTAAATTGCACATCATTGTCCTCAAAATTAACAAAGTACTAAAGAAAGAATAGATCTGAGTGATGTTATAAGCCAGCAGAGGCTAGTAAAATGGTGTATTTTGATGCCTGGCTGTATGCAACAAACTGTAGTTTTGAATCAATTGGTTTCCAACATTTTTCCTTTCAGTTTATTTTGATAATCCCACAGACTTTCTGAAATGTCCCTGTGAAGCACCAGTACTTGTTTTACTGTTGGTATAAGTTTAATACATTTGTTGAAGATTCAATTTAACTTTCTTCTGTAAGTCTAACCAACAAGTGTAACAAGATTGTTCTTGTGATCTGTGTTTGTGACAGAAATTCTTCTGTTCAGTCTGCTTCATCAAAAGTACCTTATTTTCCAAAGATCCATTCAATCTGATAAATTAGCCTCCTTGGAATGTGCCAGCTGTATTAATGTTCATATGTGCACTTGCTACATTGCTGGTCAGGACACACTAAGAAAAAAGCTGAATGATTGGGTCAGTACTCCGTCTGTGGTTCCAGGTAAGCTTGTTACCATGGCAGCAGGAAGACGGTATGTAGTCAGTGCTACTAGTTGCACAAAATCCTGATCTCTGGTTTGGGTATGAAGTTCTTCGAAGAGGCGTAAGGTGAAAAACTTGCGCCTCAAAACTGTCCTGAACACTCTGACCAAGTAAATACTTGGTCAGAGCGTTCAGAACAGTTTTGGGAATACAGTGCTCTGCACTTTTTAAAGTAAAATATAAAGTGTAACGTGCATGACTTGTGGGATTTGGAGTCACACACAGTGCTTTGCACTGAGTCAGGCATGCCCAGCTGCACAAATTCATAACGTGGTTATTTCCTGACAGTAAACAGAACAACATGCAAGAAGTCTATCATATCAGTGTAAGAATCATGGCCCAAAGGTTTCTTACATTTGGACAATGTATACGCATTACGTTTATCCATAATGTGTGCAATGTGTGCAACATTATATGTATACAGATTATACATATTATATATTATGTATATGCATTATGCACATTTTTACTTTATGTGTACAATATAAAAAAGATTACTTCAAATTATAGTAATATCATGGTAAAGGCCCTTTCCTGAACATCTCCGATGCCACGTTGCCAAAATGCTATGCCCTGTAGAGCCCTGAAAATATGTTAAGAACGTGATATTGTTTAATAGGTATATTGATCATATTGGGCAAGCATTTATTTGATTTAGCATTTATTTAGAAGAATTCAATTGGTTTATGGCTAAATATGTGCTCAAACTATTTTATTTTATTTTTTCATAAATTTCTGTCATAATACCCCTTTAAGAATGTCGCAATGCATGATGGGAGTTGAAAGTTCACGACCTGTGATTATTACAGAAAGAGAAAGAAAACTACACACGCTGTATGCTCGAACCGTGGATTTTGTTTAATAAAGTTGCACAAAAGCTAAAATATATGAGTTTTTAAGTTCTTTTTAAGGGTGCAACACAATCAGCAAAGTTTATATTTACTAATGGTTTCTCGGTTTTAATATACACCTTGAGACTTTTCTGTATGAAGGTAAAATACTGAGTTCACCAGGGTCTCACTTTCATTTTTAAAATAATTTTTTTATACAGAACGTGTAAGTTTGTAATTTAAGATATTGCAATAGCCATCTTTAAGAACTTCATGAAGGACACAAAGGACATAGTTTCAGGTCCTTCATGAAGCTGTAGAATCACCAGACTGAAGATGAATGTTATTTGAGTTTAGTGCATGTAATCTTTTTATTATTAGGCATATAAAATGACAAAGTACTGGAATATTGAGTACTGAATACAACAGAGAGTGGAAAAATGAATTCTGATTAACATGTATGCACACACATTGACATCTATGACAGTATATCTCACATATCACCAAACTACAAAAATGACTAGGACTGTAGGTCAGGACTGAAAAAGCAATGCTGCAATAATCTATGCATGTGGGCAGAGCAATTTATTCAAAATGATAAAAAAAATTTCAGACTAGGGCAATATTGTTGACAAACTTACCTCCAGTTTGATACAATGTGTAGTTCTAAATGAGTCGTATGCTTTGAGTTCATATAAAAAAAAGATCTACAATATTTTTTGTATGAGTGTTAGGTTCATTTTGGTCTGTTTCCAGGATTATTTAAGGTAGTTTGATTCATGGCTTCTATTAAGTAAAACAGATGTAGAGCAGATGTGAGTCTTTATCCTACTGCACATGTTGATTTGATTGGGGTCTGGTATGAGAGTTTTGTTCCTTTGCCTCCAGGGTTACATATGAACCTTTTTCTCATCCCAATATGTCTAGATAAACTGGTGTGGATTTCATTAGGGCCAAAAGCTTCTTCTGAATGTCTTTAATGATGAGGCGCTGCTGTGGCTCCCTTTGCCAGCAGCCCAGCATGATGTCATAGACTTCCTTTGGACAGACTCTTGGGCGCTCTAGTACCCTGCCCTGGGTAATGCATTCAATAACCTGAAAAGGACAAAAAGATGTTTGAAAAAACAAAGAGAAATGCAAAAAAACAAACAAACAAACAAACAAAAAAAACTAAACCAAATGTATCTAATATAACTGTGTGTACTGTACCTCATTGTTGGCGAGTTGAAACCACGGCTGTTTGCCATATGTGAAGATCTCCCACAGAATAACTCCAAAGCTCCAGACATCACTCTCTGTGGTGAATTTCCTGTACATAATGCTCTCTGGGGGCATCCAACGAATGGGAAGCATGGTGTGACCTCCAACCTAAACAATAAGTAGGATTGTGAACATTAAAAATATTTTTTAGATGACTGTATTTTCAAATGCACCTCCAATGTAAGCATGAGCACAGTTTAACACCAATGAGCAGTCAGCAGCGCATATTTAAAGTGCTCCATCAGTCTGACTTGGCTACACATTATGACATACATTCATTGGCTATAAGATAAAAAGCATAAAAGAAATGCCTCTTTTTTCTACTTTAAAAGCTAAAGTAGGAGAAAGATGGACAGATAAAGACATGAACTGAAATTTGGAACAGCAGGTTGTTTTATTTAAAGAAGCTTCAGTTCACTTTATGCTTCAGTTTTAGGTTTCAATTTTCCTTTTCAGGAGACAAAATTGGCCACAGTGAAAAAACAATGTTAATCATCTCTAGCAAAAGAAAAAAAAAAGAAATTTTTGTCCAATTCGTCAAATGGTCTTTAGGCAGTTGAATTTTCCTATGGGTTGCAGTGGAGCAGCTTGGTACAACTTTGTCACAAACCCAGTTCAGTTATCTAAACAATAAACTGCTCCCACATCCAATTTTATGTTTCCTTAAAGCCAACATCAATAGCCACCTGAATGTGGATCCCTGTCAGGTTTGGCAGGATGTCTGCTTCAGTCTAAGAGGCATCTATTACAGGCTTGTGCTACAACATACATTAAAAAAACATAATGCTATTCATTATTCAGCATCAGCAAGGGTTAGAAGTTACATTTTTGGAGTCTGAATTTGGGCTTCCAACATAAGCAGAGTTGGGAACAGTTTTCAACAAAATTTTCAAATGTCACATTTTGAATGTAAAGCAAAAATTACTTTTTGATTTGAATTAACTTACATGATGTGTGTTAAAAAAGACCATTAAAAAACACTATTTATAGGTTCTTTCATTTTAGGTTATTTAATTAATAATATCAAAGTGACTAAGAGTTGTGGGGCATATTCAGATGTGTTCTTACCCTGTAGTAATCTGTGCTGTAAATGTCTCTGGACATGCCAAAATCTCCTATTTTCACCAGAAGGCCATTCCCCACCAAACAGTTCCTTGTTGCAAGATCACGATGGACAAAGTGCTGGGATGCCAGGTAGATCATCCCCCCTGCAATCTGACTTGCTATGTGAAGCATCTGGGACAGACCCAGCTCCCCGTTGGTCTGAAGAGGCTGCCCATCTATTAGGATTGTGGCATCAGGTCCATGGGCTCTGAGAGGACAGTTTCACAATTATGAATCTTTTCATTGTTATTCAGGCTTAAAATAACTTTTTCTTTTCTTCACTGGACAGTTAAAGCACCGATTCATTTTTTTGGGGTTGACTTATAGTGCCTCTTATATAATTTGAAGTATTTTTAGAATGTAATGCAAATCTAAAAGCATCAGATACTATAAAAATGATTTATACCAGCAACTGAAACTTTTTTATACAATAATCAAATAACAATAATAATACTAATATTAATAACAGCAATAATAATGTTTTTAATTAATTTACATTATAATCTAAACATCATTACATTGTAATGTAGCTAAACAGCTTCAAAAAGGAACATTTAGTTTTTCAAATGTTTCACTTTCTTTCAGAATCAGGAAAAAGAAAATATTTCTTCTTATAATTTATATTTTTTAGTTAAAGCTGCAGTATACAGCTTTTATTAAAAAAATGGTAACACTTTATTTGAAGGGGTGTGCATAAGACTGACATGACACTGTCAAAAACATGACATGACACCTGTCATGAACATAAAGAAGTCTATGAAAGTTTATGACAGTTGTCATGAAGTGTCATTCGGTAAATAATGACACTTTTAATGCAAAGTTGCTCTAAAAGTTGCATTGAAAGTCCATTAAAAGTGCTAACTTTGCATTAAATTATAATTTACAAAATCATGCAAAGTTGCCACTTTTAATGGACTTTTAATGCAACTTTTAGAGCAACTTTGCATTAAAAGTGTCATTATTTACCGAATGACACTTCATGACAACTGTCAAACATTCATAAAGACTTCTTTATGTTCATGACAAGTGTTATGTCATGTTTATGACAGTGTCATGTCAGTCTTATGTACACCCCTTCAAATAAAGTGTTACCAAAAAAAATGTTTTTTTTACAGATTTGTTAAAAGTGTCACTATGACCTGTCAATATAATATGCAACAGATAATTTGTGAAAAAAAGACCTCTGCCTCTCTGTCAATGCTTGGCAGTAAAACACTGCGTGGTCAGAGACAAACAATCAGAGCCAGGAGGAGGATCTTAGAGCTGTCAATAAAGCATGTGTACACAGAGTCCGCTGTGCTCTGCTTATGCTACAGCTAGTCCCCAACAACGGAGCATGCTTTGAAAACTCAAGCTAGTTAGCATGGCCACTGATAACAACAGATAAACAGTTTTCTTGTAAGCTGTTTCTCAGCCATTAAGCAGTGCATACACAAGCATGATAGACAGCTTATTTAGCATTATTGGACCTAAAGCTGCTGACTGTTACCATGTTTAGAGCTGTGGTGAGTGTAAATGATTTGCTATTGAATGTAACAAAGTAAAAAATAATAATATTGATATGGTCTTGTTTTTTTAGTAGTTAAACTGTGATGTAATCAGGTATATTATGATTAAATTTAATTTTAGACTCTAGGTTCAGGAAAAGGTCTCACAATGCTAACATCTCAGTAAATAGCCTAAATTACCAAGATATACAATGTAATACTGAAACCATGTGAAGTTGCAATACAATGTAAGGACCATATAAAATCACCAATATAATGTTTAGTATAAACAACTTCTATAAGCTATATAATTATGTTCACAAGAATTCTCATTATAGCTCAGAGTTTAGTGGACTGCATCACTGACCTGAGAAACTTGTTGAGATCTCCGTGCTTCATGTACTCAAAAACCATGATAAGAGGGTCTCCATCCACACACACTCCATAGAACTTGACTATGTGTTCGTGCTGGAGGTTGGTCAGCAGCTCTGCCTCATGCTGGAAATCCTTCCTAGCTGCAGCTGTGGGGTCCTTTAGAGTCTGGAAACAATGAGAGATGTAGCATTTCCAAAATATTTAGTGTGAGTTTTACCACAGTGTTGACTAGGAGCAGACTAAGCATTGAAAAATAAATATATGGTCACTGATTACAGCAGAATGCTCTGGAGAGCAAGAAAATCAGAAATGAGACAAAAGCTATGGAAATAAAACAATGGACAGAGTTCTTGTTGGCACATCAACAACCCACAACCCAAAGAATAGACATATTAACCAGGTCAAAGAAAAAAAAGTCTAAATCACAATGCTTTATACATTTAATGTACAAGAACTTAAAAAACAACAGTAAATTTAAAGTTCACCTAGATCATTTTTTATTCAAGACATTCTCAATATATAATAACTACTAGTAAAAAAAAAATTAGAGTTGTCTAATTGTGACCATGGAGCTCACATGTCAGTTGTAATCTTGACTAGCTTTGCTAATTGTTCAGAGAGCAAACATCTGTAGGTTTGTTTCCAAAACACTCCAGACTGTCCTGTTTCAGGCGGCTAAACTCCCCTGATATTTCAACACACACACCGGTCTTACCTTCACAGCTACCAGCATTTTATCCTTGGTCGAACTTAAGTTGTAACATTCAGCCAGGAAGACCTTTCCAAAGGCACCTTCACCGAGCTCCCTCTTCAAAATGATATCCCGACGTTTAATATGTTGAACATCTGAGAATGACAGAAGGTAACTGAGTATACACTCCCTATAAAATCTCAAAGCTTCTCTGGTTTTTGACACATTAAGTGCATGTTTTAGCTGCATATTCGTATTTGAGCACTGGCAAAGCATCCATGCATTTCATTTTGAAATGCAAACACTCATCTCTCGAGATGAAATGCTAAAGAATATAGAATAACTCAGTCCACATGTCTGTCTGTCTTTTGGTGGTATTTGGTGTATACAGCACACTTGACATCTGTTGTCCACGTTCTGCACTGACATGTTGAAGCAGAGCCACTGAATGTTATTTTGAACTTAACTTAAGCGCACATTCATTTAAGAAAAAAATATGTTTGCATCAGTGGTTTAAGTGGAAATTTTTTTAGTGCTTAATAGCCAAAGGCCCAGATTCGTTGAACAAAGGGCTGGTTTTTCCAGGCTACCATTTACTTCACTGCATATGTTTTGAAGAGTTTTCTTCAAAACATAGGATGTTTTAGGAGATTAAAACTGTTTTTAATCCACATTTAAAATATTGGCTGCCAAGCAGTGTTGTGGTCAAGACCACCTAACCCGAGACCAAGATAAGACCAAGACCAGAGCGTATCGAGACCGTGACAAGACCAAGACTTTTAGGGTCCGAGACCAAGTCAAGACCAAGACCGAGGGAAGTCGAGACCGAGTCAAGACAAAAGACCAGCATCCCGCGCTACAAGACATGATAAAATGGTGAAATATGATCAAAATTGCTTCTCAAATTGATCTCAAAGATCCATATTCCCATAAAAACACCTAGATATTAAATATTTAATAAATTTTACCAATATTAAAAGCAGAACAAACTTTGTTCTGCTTTGCTTCCATCTTTGTGCTACAATCTGCGGTGGTCTCGTGCCATCCCTAAAAAGATAACGCCCTAAGTGTTTGCCCATATTCCTCATGTCAGAAACCATCACTATCTGCACCATTAAACATAGCAATTGAGGCAATGCCCTGATGGTAAATAACGCTCAACTATGAACACTGACCAAGGAGCAACAAGCAAGAAGTAACCAAGCACAAGGCGCTCACCGTGACTGTTTTCACCCTCTCTCCTGCTACATGAAGCCAGGTAGTCTGACACCATGGCACACATTACAGCTGCCACTTTAAACGAAAAACAATCATAGAGCAATGTGCATGCTCTGCATGCTCTTTTGTTCTTGTGTTTTATTTGTTAATTAAAAAAATATCAATGTACATAATTACATAAAATAATGAGAGCTACTGCAGTGTACACAGAGCTTTACAAGAACAAAGAACGGCTCTCAGTGTCACTCCAATCCTATTTTCTAAGTAAAGAGCCGTTCGGAATAATCGGACTGTTCCTGAATGCCACGTCACTATATTTCGGACTTTTGAACACAGTGTTGTCCCATATATGCGACAAGTCAGTCAACACCTTTGCACAATAATTAAGTGCAGTGAGTGAGAACTTTTTTTCATCACCAATGCTTATGTGTCTCTGTACAGCTAGCTTTGCTAACATCACATCAACGGAGCTTACCTTTCTTTAAGCTTCTTTTCTAAGTGACGAAAAAAGTTAGATGTTATCTCCATCGTCTGTGAAAGCGAAGTGCTGCTGAGTTAGCTGTGGCCATCGGATTTCTGATGATTTATGCAGCGCTATTATATTACTGACGATTAGACAGACATCTTCTGCCACTCAGAGGAAACCACTGCGTATGTCACAGAGCGCCGCGTGCGAGTGAAAGATGGGGAGGGGAGAGTAACAGAAACACGTAATTGGCAAGTTACGTTATTGGTTGGATTTTAATCGGTGCGTTTTGCATCCACTGAAAACAACAATTTTAACAAATAAACTGGGCAGTATGCTGTACGTTTAGTGATATTTTCACAGTTGCGGTCTTGTCTAAAATGTCGAGTCCTCAGCGCCCGAGACTGAGACAAGACCGAGACCAAATGCGGTCGAGTCCGAGACAAGACCGAGACTATCAAAAAATGGTCTCGAGACCGGTATCGAGACCAAGACCGATCTACTACAACACTGCTGCCAAGTCTAAACAGTAAGCATGTTTGCTATAAATTTACATTATGAGCCAGAAACAATGGAGTAAAATAATATCAAACTTCTGAACAAAACAAGAATTGCAGCCAAAGGTGGATTCACAAAGTACTGACTCAGGGGCAGGGGCAATGAATACTTTTACACTCAGCACTTTTCAGTGTTTTATTTGTAAAAAAAAATGTTTTGAATTATTTCTAATTTTCTTTCTACTTCACAATTGCATACCACTTTGTGTTGGTCTTTAACATAAAATTCCAATGAAATATATTTGTTTGTGGTGGTAATGTGACACAATATGGAAAAGTCACTGTAAATTATGCTTATTTTGCCCTTAAGCTAAAGTTATCAGCAAAAGGTTGTTACAAACCACCAGCTGGTATGAAGTAGTAGCTTCCTTTCACTCCTGATAACATGAGATAAAAATTGGCAACAAGACACAAATCCCAGAACAAGTCCTAGTTAAGTCTCCAGTCTTTAAGGCACAAATCTAAATCAAGTGTGAAGATTATATGACAGTATGACCCAAGTCCAAATTTTCAACACCAATTTCAAGATCAATTTCTTGTTCAGGCTACATGTGTTCTGTTTAAAGATGCTTTGAGAAGCCTTTACTCACAAGTGGTTGGTTTGGTGCCGTTGTGTCCGTGTCTGAAGTACTGTGGATTCTCTATAATGGGGATCCTGGACATGCCAATCACCACGGAATCTAACCCAACATCCAGAGCGCAGGGGCTTATAACGCCATGATTTACATGATGGAGCGGACTGGCAGAGTTTTCTTCCCCACTCATCACTGCTACTGGGCCTGGAGAGAGAGACAGAGAGGAAGGATTTCATTTGGTAAGTACAGTGTAGATAAATATCAGGTTTTAGATGTTTCTTCATTGGATAGGCTCTTTATGATGACAGAAGACATTTCCAAAGAAATACTTAAATATTAAATCAACTAAATAAATACTAAATAAAATGTATATTTATTTTGTATTAATTTCATTCAGAATATTTTATAATGAAGTTACAATAAAAGCAATATTTTATTAACAGTTCAAAATCTGTTTTTTTTTTCTGTTAACACACATTATTGATGACTTCATCATGAAATGAACAATACTCACCTTTAATGATAAATTTGGAACGTCGTCCATACTTGTTGATCAGAACAAAGAGAACCACAAGGATTACACAGGCAAACACCGCCAAACCTACCGCCATGGAGACCTGCAGGTCAGGAAACATGTTGGTGAACCAAATCTAGAATGGATGTAGATACAGTATGCTTGACATGTTGTCCATGTTCTACACTGACATGTTCAAGCAGAGCCACTTGATGGTATCTTGAACTTAAGGGCACATTCATTTAGAAAAAAATAAAACTAACATTCATCAGTGTTTTTAGACATGTCCACAAGAGCAAAATGGCCATCATTCTGCCAAACCAAAATGTTCGCATCAGCGCTTTAAGTGGAGAAGAATAAGTGACAGTAGTCCTCTTAATATCAAAAAATATGGACAAAAATATGGGTGATAATTTTATATTGATCTGTCCATCAAACTATAACTCAGTAGTTTTATGTTACAGAAATTACGAAGACCACAGGAACAATGCCAGCTCGAAATCCACGAGTCAAATTCATGTGGATTTGAGACAGGCCCACGTAAAGACTCTTGACGTTAATGAGAGCATGAAAAATAATACTGAAAAGTAAAAACAAAATTTAAATATAACAGCAGTTACTTTTAATCAGCTACGTTTATTTGAGTAACTTTTTGGAAAAAGATACTTTTAGGAGTCATTTTACTTCATCGCACTTTTTGAAAAATACTTTTTGAAGTATCACTACTCTTTTTGAGTAGAATTTCTGGATACTCTAGTCACAACTTCATTGAATGAAAAACAAACATTTTTCAAAATTGCATCAAATACACACACTAATATACAGTTTATGGTAAAGTGAGAATTCAGTTATGAACACAAACTTTGCTGTTCTGACATGAGTGTCCTGGGTCTAAAGTGTGGGTCTCCACTGCCTTTTAGTCATTTCTCCCAAATCCATTTGTTTGAGCAACTATATTAATACAGCAACTTGGCCAAACTGAGTTGCAACTTATGCGATGACAGGTAGCAGTAAAGAAACTGACACCTAGCATCTAAATTTTATGTTTTGAAAAACTGCCTTGATCAATATGTTTTTACGATGTCAAAATTTTGAAGTCTTGACTCTTTCCCTAGTGGAGGTTATTTTAAAACACATTCAAAGTTTGAGGCAACAACGTTTTACTTCTGTAACTAACCCCAAAAGGATCTTCCAAAGGTTTGTGAGTCTCTGCAGTTGGAGTTCCTGGAAAGAAAGGCAAAGTTTTCTGCTCAGAACTTCTGCAAGAATACTAATAAACCAGTTCTATCTTGGTGTTAGACCATTTATCTTTATACATTCAAATGCAATGAAAACTACCTCTATTTTTACAGAAACCTCAGAGGTTGTTTCTGGAATCTGCTACAGCTCCAAATTCTCCACTGACAAAACTGAGCCTTGACTCTCCACAAATCCTTTACCTGTTTGAGCAATTGGCATTTCTTGGCCTTCTTTTGTTCTTTCTTCTTGATGGAGCTGTGTCTTTGGTGGTTATAATCTTGCCTCTCTTGGATAACGTTCAACCACATTTTGATGCAGTTTCTGTTTATCCTGGTTAGGTTGATGAGTGAGTCTAAATATCACTTCTTCTGGATATCATACAGCCAGATGTCTATAGACTCAGCTAGATGTCACGCAGCCACAGATGGCTGATGGCTGCTTCATTTTCAAAATTAAGCAATGGTATGACCGAGGGGCTCAGGCCTATATACTGATATGTATAAAGGACAGAATTAAAACATCCTCCCTTAGCAATTTCGTTCAATAAACCAGGGACAATCTTGTAATGACATGTATTTTCCAGTATGACATATCATTGTGCTACAAGGCAAAAGTGAGAACAAAGTGACTTAGTAATCAGAACATTAATATTTTGAACCTGTGGCTGGAAATCAATGAGATTTTAATCTGCTAAACTGTCAAAACTAAAAAGTCCTGTTCAGTCAGAGGTTCATCCTGAGGTTCATATTCAATAGGCCAGAAAGAATAGCAACGGTAATGAAGAGGAAAAAGAGCCGAAAACAGACAAACTGACTGTTCACCTACGGTCAGTTTCACAGCCCTGGTACAATTAGATGTTTTGTTTTCATTTAACAAATAACTTAGTGTCTGACATAAAATGAGACATGTATTCTTAATCAGAAAGATCAGCAAACAAGGTAAAAGGAAAGCCAGTTTTGAAAATAATTTATCTGCCATATCAAGATGGCAGATAATTTGTTTCCAATTCCTCAATTTGGAAACAAATTGAGGAAAATTGTTTCCTCAATTTGTTTCCAATTGAGGAAACAAACTTACTACATCCACCACTACACCACTGAAACTACCTGACATGCAGTCCCTTAGCTTTGACATGGCTTAGAAATTTGTGCCTAAAACATAATATAGTAAGATTGACATTAGAAGGTACTTACCATAATCATAATCTGAATCCATTGAAGAAGCAAATAGATAAGACAATGCAAACTGTAAGGCAATGTACAGACTCTACAAATATTTATATCAAGACAATAAAATGAGCTCTAAGACCATACCACCCTGATCAGTGAACATACATAGAATTATATGTTATATAGTCTTTAAGGAGGTGAATGATCCCAGATTGGTTATTAATTTTAATTTAAGAGAGCGATAGCACTGCTTGTAATGGGAGCTGTAAAGTTGACAGGTGACTAAAGTGAAATAACCTGCAGAAGTAACAAAAACTATCAGAGATAAGTAGTCTTCCATAATAAAAGGATCAGATCCCATCAGCTGGATCAGTAGATCCAGCTGATGGGATCTGACATATTAGTGTTTCTGAAGGTCACATACATGGGATGCAATACAGCATATGCTTTATCTGAGGTTCAATACATTTTTTGAAGTATTACTTCATAAAAGGTTTAGTATTAGTTATATCAATTACAATGAAATCAGACATTTCCA
>NW_006800550.1:227941-234401 GCF_000485575.1 Poecilia formosa | reverse complement strand
CCTTGTCCCTTAGTGGGGTTGGGAGGGTTGCCGGTGCCTATTTCCAGCTAAAGTTCTGGGCGAGAGGCGGAGTACACCCTGGACAGGTTGCCAATCTGTCGCAGGGCATGTTACATATAATCAAGTTGATTAATTGTATGTTTCTCAATGTTAAAGGAATACAAATATATAAATTGTATTAAGTTTCCTGTCATAAAAACAACAGGCATAAGCTCTGGATGTTACCAGCTTACCAGGAGGGGGCATTTCGAGGAAGTGTCCATACACTGTCCTGTTGACCTCACCCAGATAGTTGGTTGCTTTCAAAGTGTAGTTGCCATTATTGTAGTGCGTTGGGTTTTTAAAAAGAAGGCACCCCTCCAAGTCATCATTGTAAATATCCATATCTTGGCGGATGTACTCATTGTGGGAAATTTCCTGAGAGAATAGAATAGAATAGAATAGAATAGAATTACTTCAGAGAAGACCACATCCACCATAAAGACACCGGTGGAGAGAAAACATGCCAGGAGCTCATATATGATTGGATACATTGAAGTCTGCAGGAGTATTGTTCAGTTTCTCCTGGGGTGAGTGTCAGAACTTTTATTGTTTTTGAAACACTACATTGCACTAGATCATTTTTGAAGAAATGTCTTCAAGACTTGCAGCGTAATATGATGGATTTGATTGGCCTTGTCTGGTTCACTGCATACATATGCACAAAATCACCAACAGCCACATCTGGGCCTGCCTTGCCCTGTGATGAGGTGTTATGGCTGCACTGAGTGCATTATATGACAGTGACCAGGTGGCCCTTGAATGACCAGTGGTGCGCACCACACTGACTAACTGCATTTAGTAGCTATAACACCTAAAATACTATTTACTATCTAATTATTCCAGTGAAGTTCAAGGTTAACAGATGACTCTGTGGTAAAGGCTCATAAGCCAGCCAAACCTTCACAACCTTGTAGGAAAATGGGACAAGAATATTATATAAAATTATATAATTCTTGCTAGGTGAGCCAGACAAAGCTCTCAAGACAAATACTTTCTTTTTGTTATTCCTCTCCCCAGTGACACTCCACAACTGACTAAGAGACCTCAGAGAATTCCCATACTAAAAGGAAAACACAGAGCCTGCCCAAGGGTCACCACACAGTGTACTTCCTTAGTAAGATCAGCCCAGTGGTCTAATAGATAGATGATAACTCTTGACAATAAAATCTGTCATACCTTATCTTCATGAAACCATCTTAAGCTTGGATGAGGTGAACCCCGAACAGTGAATTCTATACATGTGTCATGGCGGCGTTCTGGCTCCTTAAGCTTCTCAATGGACGGAGGAACTGAAAAGACAGGAAAAGAAGACCAGTGTTGAATTTAATTCACACAAAGCTTTTGAAGTCATTTACATTCATAATAAAACATTCACTTTCCTTTATTTCTTAATTTATTTACGAATTTAAAGAATGATTTGAACAGGGATCATATGCTGGACACAACAGTTCTTGTTACTGATTTGAAAGGTTCCTGTTCTGGTCACTGTTTTGGACAGTATGTCCTGAAAACCCTGTCAAGACAACAGTGAAAAACACATGCTTCCTGTCTACACAATGAGAGCTTGCTTAATGAGGATAATAAAACTTTGAGCCACTGAAAGTCTCAACTTTTTTGACATTCAGCCACTCAAGATAATTCAAAATAAATTATTGTACTTTCCAAATGTTTTTCACTGCAAACTTTTCACTGATATAAATCCAAGCTGTTGAGGCAAATATCTTCATTCATTTTCATAAATAGGCTACAGAAATAATTTCTGGAATCTTTGAATTTTCTCATAAAAATTTCTACAAAGTAATGTGACTTGGAACATTTTCTGGTCAAAATGTTACATACTAATTCAAACATGAGTTTTGAATGCAAACTGATAAATAAATTATACTACATGTTTTTATCAGTCTATCCCATGTGGCAATTCGAACTTCCAATTCCACTTACGAATAGCAGTTGTACAGTTTGTATTCAACTCTGATACATATCAACTCAGACACACAACTCTTAACACTGTTGGATCCTCAATCTGATCTCTGTGTCTGTCTTATATGTGTCAACTTACAGTGAACGATTAGGTGAACAGAAGCATTAGCAAAGCCTACGATGTTGTTGGCGGTGCAATTTAGCCAGAAATTGTTGTCCTCCCTTTTCACATTGGCCAGTGTTATGGTGATGGAGTGAATACTGTTGTTGTATACTTTATCCTGAAGCGGAAAACAAGAACACCAGCAGGTTGATAAAAGCAGCAAACCTCTGAAATATTCAGGATACACATCAAAACTATATCTATAAAATCATATCTGGGTAAATGTTATCAAAGTGCAAATGTTCTGAGAGGTTCATGTCATGATCTGTGGTTGGTCGTGGTGAGGATAAATGCAACGAGCCCAGGTTGACATAATAAAGATGATTTAATGAAGAATTCACAGACAAACTAAAGTCGAGCAGCACGGGGAGAACGGACAGCAGATGGCAACAGACATTGACAAACATGATGTTTGACGAGGACCAGACAAGAGACAAAGACAACAGGTGGGTTTAAATACACAGGGAGGGTAATCAGGTAACTAGACACACCTGGGAAGCAATCAACAGGGAAGACAGGACAGGAACAGGACTAAACAGAAAACCTCAAAAAATAACTACACAGAACCTAACAGTTCAATGACTGAGGTAGGAGTTTGGTGTGTCAGACTCTTAACTGAAAACAGGTCAAAAAGTCAAAGTGAATTTTATGCTTTTCCCATTTAACTTCATTCTGGATGGTGGTTATCATATAATATCAAATATTACATATCACATATCATATTTTGATATTTTGAACAATATTGATGTCTGCAGAAATGCACTCTGTTTGAATTGATGAGAAAAAATGTAAAATGTAAATTTAAGGTCAGTAACAGTTACAGAGATTATGAGCCAAAATGTATAGGTAGAAGTACACACTTAAGCTCTTTAACATAAATAGCAGTATGTTCTTTTTTACAAAGAAAATTAAAAACCTCAACAGTTTTAATATGAAAAAAATATTAATTTTGTAAGTTAATCAAACCTGTTTTGTACATTTTGCTACATTCATACCTGCACCATCTGTGCCTCTAATAAGACTAGTAATAAACCACCCGGTGGGGTTTCTGATATGGGCGACATGGGCAACCGCCCAGGGTGGCATCTTTTGGGGAGTGGCATTTCACTTCTGTTTAAATTGCATCAACTGTTTAAACAGTTAAACAATTTACTATTTAAATTATTTAACTGTAAATTTAACTGTAAATTTAAATTTACATATAAATTGTTAAATTTAGCTATAAATTTACTAATTTACAGTTAAATTTACAGTTACATTTAATTTACAGTTAAATTGTTTAATTTCCTATTTAAATTGTTTACATTTAGACAGTAATGAAATGTCTAATGCAGAGCTGGATATTCAAACTTCCAGTCTTTTTTTGTCTTGATGTGTAAATCTTTGAATCTAATCCAAGAAAACACAACATATCTATTTACATATTATTTTGTTTAATAGATGGGAAAACATTCCAATTTTCTTTTACTTTGCCATTAAGGAAAATTGTGTGTGTGTGTGTGTGTGTGTGTGTGTGTGTGTGTGTGTGCGTTCGTTTGTAATACCTTGTGGGGACGATTTTCCTGACATATACTACGTTGTGGGGACCAATTGCTCTGGTTTTGGGTCACATTATAGACTTTTTGGGTCAGGGGTCAGAGTTGGGGCTAAGGTATGAATTGAGTTTTGGTTAGGGTTAGGGTTAGGTATGTGATGGGTAGGGTTAGGAAAAGGGTAAAGGTAAGGTTTAGGCTGTAGAAATGAATGGAAGTCAATGGAAAGTCCCCACAAAGATAGCAAAACAAACTTGTGTGTGTGTGTGTGTAAAATATTATGCTTAGAATAAAATTAATGTATTCCATCATAGGATAAGAAATTGTGGAAAAAATGAATCCCAGTGAATACTTTCAAGAGAAAAATGACAGTGTAAGGAATTGCAAGACAAGAGATGCAAGGAGTTTATATGAGTATTTTTATAAAAGGGGAAAAAAAACTGAGCAGACAACCATTTGGCTGCCGTCTGAAAGCATAAGCGGGGCCCGAAGAAAGATAGCCAGAAACAGTTTTTTAAACTGATATGTTATTAGCCTGATCTTGGAGCAGACAGGCACTGTGCTTTGTTAGAATGTGTCTTTTTTTAACCACATTTCTCAGAATGCACCAGAAAACATGTCCAGCATCTTACTTATACAGTCATCTCATCATCTCTCTCTTTTGTCTTTGAAACCAGCATGTATGTAGCTGTATGTATCACAGACAGGGAGCGGAACAATGAAGGTCACAAGAAGTGATTCATCATTTTCAGAGAACAGCAAATTACCTAAGCCAATAATCTAAGTAAACCTGTAATGTTAAGAAAACTTAGAACCCAATAGAAATTCTTTCAAGGGAGCTAACTAAAGCTCCATGTTGCCTAGCAATAGCATTGAAAACTGAAAGATTAGGAGATCTGAAAGGTAGAGTGGACCAAAATCTCTTCTACATGTGTATGCAGGGGTGCTTCCAGGAATCTTGGGCCCCATGACAAAAAATTAGAGTGGGCCCTCCCGCCCCCTGCGCAGCTGCTCTTACAATTTCTTGAGTCTATAATGTGACCCATAAAAAGTGTCACAACTGTAAAGGCTTGCAACTGCCTTGCTTTCTTTGGTCCAGTATCAGTACTGGACCAAAGACACACAATATTTACTGCTCATGAATTTTACATGCAACAGTCATACAGTATGCAAGTAGATTGCTTAATTTTTTTCTTAGTTTTAGATTACTGAAATGTCTCTCCCCACCAGCAACAGTCAAAAGCAACATGCAAAATACACATAAAACAATCTAAACTTCTCAAAACAATACTATGTAGTTGCATTTTATGCAAGCTGCAGTATGTAACTTTAATAAAAAAATGTTTTCTCCATATTTGTTAAAGCTGTCATCATGTCATGACAGTTTGTTATGAGACAGATAATCTGTGAAAACAATCAATCTTTTCCACCTCCTTCCTGAACTACTATTGCTAGCTAAAGTAATGCACCAATCTGACCAAAAACAACCAATCAGAACCAGGAAGTGGGTCTTAGTGTTGTTAATCAACTCCACTCACTCACTGCTAACTGTGTTAACGGTGAAGAAATAACATGTTATTTCAGGAAAATAGTTTATCTGTGCTCATTGGTAGCTATGCTAACTAGATTAAGCATTTACAACAGGATATGCTAGCTGCAGCATAGCACAGAGCGAGGGGGTGGAAGGATGAGCAGCCACATGAGATTGTGATTGACAGCACTAAAACTCTCCTGTCACTGACTGGTTGTTTTTAGAGAGCACTGGGAGAAAGCAAAGGAAATACATTTTTCATAGATTACCTCTCATACCATACTGTCACAACATAATGACAGTTTTAACAAATATGTGGAAAAAATATATTTATATAAAAGTTACATACTGCAGCTTTAATTTCACTCAGGAGAGGACGGGTCAGGAGGGACGTGAGTTATAACTGCTGCTGACTGACTCACCTGTTGTTACGTGGTAAAAGGTACAGGGAACAAGTTAAATATATGAATATGTTGGTAATATTTTTTCCTTAATTCATTAAATGCTAGTGAAATGGAGGCAAACAGCAGTTTGTAGCTAAGCTAATTATGCTAAATGGTTGATAATCTCTCAGTCTACCCACCTCTCTTGGAGAAAAACTGGGTTATAAATTAACATTCTTGCCTTTTTCTCTCTCTCCCTCTCTCTATTTTGGTTTTGAAAACCTGATTTGATAACTTTTCTTAGCAGCATAGTAACTGGCACAGTCATTCGTGGCCACAGCTTCTACTGACTGCAGCTGCACTCTCAAGCGCTCCAAGCTGGAACGAACCATTTCATGCAGATACAGGGGGGCGTTCAGGGCAAAAACGGATGTGTGTTTTTTGGTCTGGGAGGGGTAACATTAAAGTTTTACTGCTAAAAACAATCTTTGAAAATACAATATGATTAATTTTGTATTTGACAGGACCTCAGGACCCCAATTTTTTTTTATTTTATTTCTATGAACAAAATATAAATAATTAAATTATGGAGGGCCCCCTGCTGGTCAGGTTGCGTACACACCACACCCCTGTGTGTATGCAAGTCTGGTCAGGGTCTACATGAAACCTGAGAAACAAAGATTTATGAACCAAATAACTTTTGTTTATTACCAAATTTATTAGTGCCCCCTTTAACACATCACTGTCTGTTGTACTCTCAGGTTAATTGGCCTTCATTGGAGCCTCATCTTAACATCCACTGGCTCTTGTTCATATATAAAACCCTGCTGTTTCTTTCACCTCCTTATTTAGTCCAGTTACTAAAATCACTTCTCCCAATGTATTAAAA
>NW_006800550.1:225916-227931 GCF_000485575.1 Poecilia formosa | reverse complement strand
GTACATTTTGCTACATTCATACCTGCACCATCTGTGCCCCTAATAAGACTAGTAATAAACCACCCAGTGGGGTTTCTGATATGGGCGACATGGGCCCATAAAATATGACTGCTTATTTAGTCCAGTTACTAAAATCACTTCTCCCAATGTATTAAAAATGAAAATCCCTAAAGCCAAATATTCTTCAGGTCTTATGTCTTTCTATTTTGCTGCTGCAAATGATTGGAATTTTCATCAAAATAACATCTCAACACTTTCATTTCAGTTCTTGCTTTTAAAGTCAGACTAAAGGACATTTTTAAGAAGTCATGTAATTGTTTTTGCAGAGTGAACACTTTGCTCAATGTATGTAAATGTTATCCTTCCTTTTTTACGTGTTTTAAAACTTTCATTAAGAAATTGCCCTTAATGTTTTACCTAGTAAAAAGAAGTATTAAATCTCTGGTGGTTGCATACTGCATACCTGTTGTGTGGTGATGGACTGTAAGCCATTAACAGCCCAGTCCACCTCAGGTATTGGCAGTGCGGAGCCGTTGCAGATCACTGTTACTTCATCACCTTCCACAACTGTCAGGTTGCTGTGACTGACGCTGACCACTGGCAGGTCTGGAACAGAGAAGCAGAGGCTGAGTTCACAAATGATGAAACACCTTATCTGGATTAAACTGGGATTTCTTGCTCAAGTGAACAGAGACAAACTTACCTTCACATTTTTAAGTCTTTTCAAAACTACAATCATGGACATGGAAGTTCATTATAATTGTGTCATTCAGTCATTTATATGAAACTCTCCATTTCTTAAGTGGAGTGATTAAACAGTGTACAAGTTTAGAAATAAAAAAGGGCAATCAAGAAACCAGATTAACTATGTGTAAAAATGACTGGCTACAACAAAAACCAGGTGTATTTTGAATTATTTACAAAGTCAGAAAGTTGGATTCTAAGCTTTCCTATGTTGTCAAAGATGCAGAAATTATAAAAGAAGTTGTTTGTGTGCATTAATAAAGCTTCAGGGCTATATGTAATTTAGAAGCATAATGAAAGAAAAACAGACTTGAGTTGCTTTGGCAGAAACGGGCTGTAAATCAGAATAAAAATTATGGACATAATTTTACTAACACACTTATGTCTTCTGGTCAGTTTATCAATCTGCTATAACATAACATCACTAATCATTTTTAGGCCATATTTTAGGTTATTTTTTTAAGCTAGCATAGCTGCACATCACAATATATATACAATTAGAAGAGGTTTATGATACTAGAAAGTTTTTGGTAATATGAGTCATCAGAGTATCAAAAAATTAGTTTTTCTTATTTATGCAACAAAAAGCTAAATATTCATTTCATCCACAAATTAAAATAGTTGTGTATTCTTTAAAGAAAAGGACATCTCGAAACATTTCTTAAACCATTACTTTTACCAACAAAGAACTACATTTATTTACAATCAATATGAATGGAAAAGTTTGAATTTATGACTATTTAAATTTTACTCTATTTGATTTGAGTCTTTTCTCACCACAGTTGGTGACGTTCATGTCCAGCAGCAGGATGTGTGTGTGTCCGGTGGAGCAGGTCAGCTGCTGGCTGCTCAGGCCCGCCTCTCCTCTCTGCTGCCACAGCTGCAGCCAGCGGATCTCACACCCGCAGGAAAACACCACTCCCTCCAGATGCCTGCAGATACAGCAGTCAGTTTTGTAATAAGGTGCTCACTGAAGAGGGCAAGAAGGTTAAAGTAAAGAAAGACTTTATCAAGCTTTCTTAAAACGGAGAAACACATTGCACATTGAATTTGAAGGGACCATTCAGCTATAAATGGAAGAACTGTCTCTGAAATCAATGTTGTAGTACTCGAGATCGGTCTTGGTCTCGAGACCATTTTTTGATGGTCTCGGTCACATTTGGTCTCGGTCTTGTCTCGGTCTCGGGCCATGAGGACTCTGCATTTTATTTCAAGACCAGCCGAGACCGCAACTGTGAAAATATCACTAAACATACAGCAGTGTTGTGTTA
>NW_006800550.1:220560-221889 GCF_000485575.1 Poecilia formosa | reverse complement strand
AAATCCGATGGCCACAGCTAACTCAGCAGCGCTTTGCTTTCACAGACGGTGGGAACAACGTTTAAATTTTTTCGTCACTTAGAAAAGTAGCTCAAAGAAAGGTAAGCTCCGTTGACGTGATGTTAGCAAAGCTAGCTGTACAGAGACACATAAGCATTGGTGATGAAAAAAAGTTCTCACTCACTGCGCTGAATTATTGTGCGGAGATGTTGACTGACTTGTCGCATATATGGGACAACGCTGTGTCCAAAAGTATGCAATATAGTGATGCGACATTCAGAACAGTACGATTCATCTGCTCGTCTCTTTACTTATTAGATAGGACTGGAGTCCTGAGAGTCGTTCTATGAGATTACCATATGCCAGGGGTGTCAAACTCAATTTCACCGAGGGCCACTTCAGCATATTGGCCACCCTCAACGGGCAACATTGACAGTACAAATCAGGAGGGCCCAGGTTCAGTCCTCCAGACTGCAACTTTTAGATGCATCCCTGCTAAAACACACCCCAGACAAAAGGTTGACTTCCCTCATTAGCAGCAACTCAGTTCTGTAGAGGCTTATAGTGAGTCAATGATCCAGATGTGTTAGAGAAGGAACCATCTAAAGTTGCACATGGTAACTCTGGAAAACTAGACTTGGGCAGCCCTAGCATAAATAAATAATAGTAGGGCTGTAATATATATACATTATAGACTTTACGCAAAGATTTAGTCTCAGAGGCAACTGAAATCAATTAATTAAAAGAATCCTTTCTGAATATCATCTCATGGACTCTGAACTTTCTTTCTGACCGGGAGCTGACAGCGTGTTGAAGAGTTTGGACCGGACGCTTTGGAGCGTCTGGTTAGGAAGCGCATTACAAACCTTTGGTTGAAATGGCGCGTTAAATTCAAGTCTCCGTTACAGACCAGAGAAAACTAAAGAGAATGCAACACTGTGTTAATCCATTTGAGAAGCCGGTAGTTTATCTTGAGGAAATAAATGACGACGCAGAAATTAATTAGACTGTAACATGCGCAGTCCGCTGCTCAACCACTGCGGACGCGGCTCCGCCGCTGCGAAGTATTAAAAACCGCTGGAAGTAACTCATCCAGCGGTTTTAACAAATGGAGCCTTCTGGATTCACGTTACCCAGGAGAGCAGCGTTCTGGAGGAGCTGCAGACATAACATCTGTCCGTTTCAGAGAATCGAAACCACGCAAAAAAAATAAAAAAAAATAATCCTGGTAAAAGCGCACACTGGAGCACTCACAGAGTTCAGTTGATCTGTTTGGATCAGACAGATCCAACTGACTGATGAATTAGCGCAGATTTTTCTGCAGATGGG
>NW_006800550.1:213017-220178 GCF_000485575.1 Poecilia formosa | reverse complement strand
TTTTAATATTGGTTAAATTTATTAAGTATTTAATATCTAGGTGTTTTTATGGGAATATGGATGTTTCAGATCAATTTGAGAAGTAATTTTGATCATATTTCACATTTTATCGTATCATGTAGCATGGGGCACTGGTCTTGGTCTTGACTCGGTCTTGACTTCCCTCGGTCTTGGTCTTGACTTGGTCTCAGACCCAAAAAGTCTTGGTCTTGTCTCGGTCTCGATACACTCTGGTGTTGGTCTTGTCTTGGTCTCGGGTTAGGTGGTCTTGACCCAACACTGTCTGAAATATTTTGTCAAGGATAAGTCAGCAGGATAAGTCTGAAATAAAATGGGAAAATATTTTTTCTGACTACATTTTTGTACGCCTGTATTCATCCACCTACTAACTTATAAGGCAGGAGGATTGAATTGGAGAGAGAAACTATTGTCATGCAGATACACCTAGAGGTGTACTAACAACAGGTCAGTGAAAAAAACAAATCCAGGGCTGACTTACAGTGCTGTTAGCTGCAGATGTTCAAAGACATGCCAGGACAGAGTCTTCAACATGGGGTTCATAGACAGGTTTCTAAGGGAGAAATCGACAGAAAGGCAGAGACCGAAAAGGTGCATATGGCAGAAATTCGAAAGTTAATATTTAGAGAACAAAAAGAGAAAAATATCATAAATAAAAACAGAATATTGCTTTGATCTCTGATAATTACCATATTTTCTGCACTATAAGGCGCACCTAAAAACCTTCAATTTCCTCAAAAGCCGACAGTGCGCCTTATAATCCGGTGCGCCTTATATATAATGGACCAATATTAAGCCACAACAGGTCTAGCATCTACGGTAAGCAGCCGCCGACTTCATTTTCGCCCGTAGAAGAAGAAGCACACGATGCATGCTGGGATAGTTGTCAGAATGCTGGTTTGTTAATAAAGTTTGACTGACCTATCTACCTACTGACTGTCTATAATTAGGTTGTCTGCAGGTCATTTACCATCACGTTCTCCACGAACATGCTGTGCGCGAATGGAGAAGGGTGACCATTGTCTGGCCACGCTCCGGCCCAGTCGCGGAATGCTCTCCTCGCCGACCGGAGTCGGACTGTTTTGTTGACATTCTGTATGTCAACAAAGTGGATTTAGACATTCATCCTTCAGTGCAGCTTCATCTAGTGGATGCATAACGTAACTCCAGCCTTTACTATGGAGTCTATTCTATGCGCCTTATAATGCGGTGCACCTTATATATGAAAACAGTTTTAAAATAGGCCATTCATTGAAGGTGCACCTTATAATCCGGTGCGCCTTATATATGGACCAATATTAAGCCACAACAGGTCTAGCATGTACGGTAAGCAGCAGCCGACTTCCTTTTCGCCCGTAGAAGAAGAAGCACGCGGTGCATGCTGGGATAGTTGTCAGAACACTGGTTTGTTAATAAAGTTTGACTGACCTATCTACCTACTGACTGTCTAGAATTAGGTTGTCTGCAGGTCATTTAGCACCATGTTCTCCACGAACATGCTGTGCGCGAATGGAGAAGGGTGACCATTGTCTGGCCACGCTCCAGCCCAGTCGCGGAAGGCTCTCCTCGCCGACCGGAATCGGACTGTTTTGTTGACATTCTGTATGTCAACAAAGTGGATTTAGACATTCATCCTTTAGTGCAGCTCCATCTAGTGGATGCATAACGTAACTCCAGCCTCTACTATAGCGTCTATTCTATGCGCCTTATAATGCGGTGCACCTTATATATGAAAACAGTTTTAAAATAGGCCATTCATTGAAGGTGCGCCTTATAATCCGGTGTGCATTATAGTGCGGAAAATATGGTATTTCCATTGGATTGTTCAGTAATTTACTGTTTGCTGCTCAGGGGACGTCTGAAGGCAAATGGTTGGACTGAATGTTATTTAAGGGTTTCACAGAAAGGGGGCAGAAATTTTAGATGTTACTCAGTCACTTTTTTCCACTTTATAATTGCGCACTTGTTATGTTGGTCTGGCTCATAAGTTTGTGGAGGAAATTTTACAAATGCGGACAAGTTTGAGGAGATGAAATACATTTGCAAAGCTCAGAAATACTGACGCGTCACTGAAACGAAGCATTGTGTTGCTCCAAAGTTCAGAAGGCACAGCAGGACTTTGTGGACTCACATGTAGCGCAAATTAAGGTTTTTGGAGAAAACCCGAGGATGGAGTGTGTGCAGGCTGCTTCGGGTGATAGTTCTGTTAAACACACATTTGAAAAAAGGGAGAAGACAGATCACACACGTGTTAATACAATAAACACTCCAAAGGGTTTATCTCAGGCTTGATTGGCCTCAGCTAGCATGTTAAATGTTAGAAATTATGAAGTAATGTTAAAAACCTAAACTATCATGGCTCCTTTAGGCTCCCAGGAGAACGACTCTTCTGTCTAAACAGAAACACCAGCACAGGTTCAGCTTTCGGAGGCTCATCTGAATGAACCTCAGGACATCTGGAACACGAGCAGATGGCCAAGTTACTTCAATTCAATTCAAATTCATATTGAAAAATACTTTATTAATCCCAAAGAGAAATTAAATGTTGTTGTAACTCATTAATTTAGATTCTTCAGAGTTATCGAAGATGCTGATGGCTGTTGGCAAAAAAAATTTCTTAACATCACGTTTGGTAAATTTGGCAGGCTGGATGGAATGTAACCATGAGACCATATTCCAATATCTGATATCTCTGATGAATATCTGTCTTCAGAGATATAACATTTATATTGATAATAAATACTTTTGACTTGGTCCTAGAAGGTTAATTTTAGTTTGTCCTGAAAGGTAAAGCCCTCCTACTGAAAGAGGATACCATGGCTGGAATTTACCATCACTGAAATCTCAACAATTTTCAAACTTTATCATTTTTTAAAAGGAGCTAATTGTCACATAGTTTAACATTTAATGAAAATCTTCTAAAGACAATATTTGAGGTTTATTTTTCATTTTTTAAATATTTTTTGGGAGGTCTTTTCATCAAGCTCACTTTCAAAAAATGCATTGCAACTGCTGGCAATGAACCAGATGAATGGAGGCAAAAATATTTTTATGGCCAGCTGGGGATTTATTTAAAACACAAACAATGTTATTCTGCATACGGAAACATGTGTACAAATACTTTAGTACTCACAGTCTCTGTAGCCCAGGGTACAGCTCCATGTCCACATCTTTCAGTGCTTTCAGACCTGTCCAGTTATCAAGGTATCTGCAGGGAAAAACCACAAAATTTAACTAAGAGAAAGTAAAAACTTCCTGTCATTCACTTAAAAATCCAGAAATAGAAGAAATTCTAGATTCTGAAAACTAATTCTAGGTATTATTATATAATTATTTTAATAATTATATAATTATAATCATTATTATAATTATATTATTATAATTATTATAATAGTATAATATATTATACTATTAGGATAATAATTATAATAATATAATAATTATTATTAACAAATTATTATTAACAAAGAGAAAATGAGCTCAACAACAAAGATATTTGTTCTTATTGAGTTATTTAGGTTATTTAACCATCATAGTGGTGCATAGTGCTATTATATCTCTTTAAAATGGTGCAGGAACCCCTGATTCATCTTTTTTTTTTTTTTTTTACTTTTTTGAAAAAAATAAAACTTCAGAAATGGGGACTGTGGATGCGGAATATCTGTGTTGCTGTTTAGAGTTGAGATGCTATTTTACACTAGAATAGCAGCGCTGATAGGCTAAGTCCTTTTTGATGAACTTAAACAACAATATAGTTTTTCAGACACTTGTGTGTCAGCTTTAGAGGTATGAATACAAAGGTTATGGCTCAGGATTTTGTATGTAAAAAAAGTGTTTAATTGTGTTAGGACACATTAAAATCATAATTAAATAATTGCAATGAACAAGTTAAAGTCCAGACCCTGATACATAAATAAATGCACCATAAATTCATACTACATACAAGATAATATAGACAATTAAAACATTAATAATATTAAAAACTGCTAAAACTGACACTAAGGAGAAGGAGAAACAAATAGGTATTATTCCCAAACATGGTGTGTAACAGATTACAGAATCCTAAGGACTGATGTACTGTAGTTAATAATGCTAATTGTTCATCAATTTTAAAATAAACTTGCTGATAATTGTTAAATGAAATAAGATCATTAAATGCTTCAACACCGAGAAACAGAGAAATAATTTTTTGCCCTGATTCAAGTTTGTTCCTGTGATAAAGGAGGTACAACATTAAAAGCTAACAGTGCTGTAGGCCTCAAGCACTGATACATTAAACAGCCCAGATTTATCTGGAATCTATGAGTTCATATATGACTGAAGTTCTCTGACATAATTAATGCATTAAAGACAGGACATATTGATTTTTTTCTTCATTTTTATAATAGATACATTTTAAATTTGACATTAGGAAAGGATTGATCCACATATATTGATTTCTTGTCATAATGTCTTTGGTTGAAAGCTGTTAGAAATGCATTAACAGGAGTTATATTGTAGGTTCACACGCAGACAGACTTGCTTACAAAAAGCATGGTAATAAGGTTAGTCAAACTGGTTCCAAAAATACTATCAAAATAAACATGAAGTAATTAAGTTTTTTTGCAGCAACTAGCAGCACAGCCATGTGAAGGTCAGATGGCAGCATTGACTTTGGGTTGGACTAACCTGTTCAGCAGAATCACATATGACTTTAGACTGGGAGCAAAACCAAAATCACAGCTGAACTACTTCAGTTCCATACAGTTTTCTTAATGCCAAAAATAAAGTATATGTAAAACTTAACTAGGTTTCCTCCGATTATCATTATGGCAATCAGGAATGTAGGATCTGTACATTATGTGTGGAATTAATAATGTGTTAATTTTACTGTGTAACTACACAGTAAAATCCAGTAAAGTGTCAAATAAACAGTGTTGGAGCATGTGGACCTTATAGGGGTTAATTCAACAACAGTAAGAGTAAAATGCCTCCCAATGATGTGCAGTGTTGGTGTAAAAATCAACCTGAGAAACAAAGAAAGAGAGAGAGGGAGCATGAGAGACAGATACTCAACTCTGCAGGAAACCTGCATTTAATGCTCAATAAATTCATGACTTTAAACAGTCATTAAATTGACCATACGTATAACTGAGCTCTACTGAAACTAATGCTCTTCATGTGAAATGACATAACAAGACTAATTACTAATAACATTAAATGGCAAATGAAGCTTTGGCCCAAATTCAATCTGGAAGACTCTTTAGCCTCACCTGCCTCATCAATCAGCACCTCTCTCTCATCACCCTGGACCTATCAGCGTTGGATCAAGCCACGCCATGGCCAATCATTGATCAAGCTCCAGTTGATAAGGACCTTCATCCATGGCCTCCTCCACTTACCAGCTGCAATCAACCCACCTCCGCCCCATCTCCACCTTCAGCTCCCGGCTCTTCAGCCCACATCCTTCTTCGACCTCCGCCACCAGTATAGGCCCCGGGGGGACTACATTCCTATGCAGCATCAGGAATGTTTATCAAGCTTATTGAAGTTCCAGCTCGACGTCCTTGGCCGGGGCCTAAACGCCAAATGACTTTAATGTTTATCTGTCATTAAACTTTTTTAAATCGCTTTCTTTCTCTGTCTGAGTCTCTCCAGATTGAACTTCATTTATAAGGTGGCAGAAGTAGTCATTATTGGTTATTGGTATTTATTTATTTTTCACATTTGATCAACAATAGTTAAAGTTTTACTTGATAATTATCTTTAGCAGCTAATTTATTAAATAAAAAGATAATTATTTTTCCAAGGAGAGGTTCTGTGAAAATAGAAAAGTGGACTGCTGACCCTACACTAAGATATGTAATCTCTTAAATATGATGTCTTAAATCTGCTGCCAACCTACTGATGTATTAGAGAAATCTATTATACCGACAAATGTTACAGTTCCTACTTAACCTTCAACCAAAAGCAGCTAGTCTGATTATTAATTTATATATGTGTGAACTGGAGAAACATCTTTACCTCTATGACTGCAGGATCATACACATCAGTAATGAATATGATGTCTAAAAGAAAGGCTGTTTATAAGTTATTTGTTCCCCAAATCATGTGACCATGATGAAAACTCTTTCTGATCCGTCCATCCTCTAATATCTTTTTTCCAAATTAACAATAACCTATAAAACACTGAAGTATGCATCCAGTACAGAAGCACTGTTCTCATACTGCAGGTGACAATGGTCCTTTAGCAGTATATGAACAGCAGTGGTGAGCTTGACATGTTTTAATCTATGATGTATTATTTCCGTATTAATTATGTGAGCATTAAAATAACATAACTGTTGGTGTGTGTCCAGCATCGTAATCAGCTCATTATGGGTCACAGCAATGACGGTATGTCGACGTATACAAAACACATTATCTGTGGTAGACCTGGACATTTTACAGGCACCATCCATCCAAAGGTTGTCAGCCCACACACAACCTTTGGCATGAGTTTGTAAGAAAGGTGTAAATCCTATTAAACTGATAAAGGTGTGAGAGTACTTTTATTTTGAATGCTACTACTGCTTTCTTGATGTCGTCAGTGGACTTATGTGGCCCAGCAAATGTGCTGAATCGCTTTGAAGAAGTTAGCTTAACCCTGGGTAATTACATATATCGGCTAAAAATTTTAGACATGGAATGTAGAGTTTTGTACAGAAGAGGATTTTTAGTTGGACCTGATCCATAGCGAGGCCTAGACCAGGGCTGGTGTCCTGCAACTCTTAGATGTCTCTCTGGTCCAACACACTTGAATCCAACTACTTAATCTCCTCCTAAGTGCAGTCAAGTTCTACAGAGTCCTGCTAACGACCTCATTATTTGACTCAGGTGTGTTGAAGTAGAGACACACCTAAAAGTTGCAGGAGACCGGCCCTTGAGGCCTGGAGTTGCCCACCCCTGGCCTAGACTTTAATATAGATCTTTATTTTGCTGAAATCTGTCCTTGAGCTTAGAGGTGTTTCAAGATTACAACTTCATCTACTACCATTATGAAAGTAAACACAGAGAGAAAGAAGTACATGGGTTGAGCAATACAGAGCATACATGAGCATCAGAAGACTGGCTAGCTACTGAGAAAACAACAAAGATGTTTTCATAAAGCTCCAGTCATCCAAC
>NW_006800550.1:191906-213007 GCF_000485575.1 Poecilia formosa | reverse complement strand
ACAGAGGTCAGTTGATCTGATTGGAGCAGACAGATCCGACTGACTGTTAAATTAGCGCAGATTTTTCTGCAGAGGGGGACCAGGAGGAAGTGCGTTCAGATCCCAGCGGGTGAGTGAAGTTGCTTAATTCAATTTATTAAAAGTTATTGGGGCCTCAGTCAGTGGTTAATTTGTGATGGGATCTGGATTCACAGTGAATATTAACTAAACCGCATAAAATGCGGCTAAATAGCCGATGTTAATATGATTCTAATTTCACGGATAAAAATAGTACATGACCGATTTTTTTTATGTTGTCGGTCAAGATAGCGGATAACAAAACATGTTGGTTTGTCCATGTTGCTCTGACATGAGCAACATGGACATGGATCTTTTTAGGGATGGCACGAGACCACTGCAGATTGTAGCACAGAGATGGAAGCCATTTTAATATTGGTTAAATTTATTAAGTATTTAATATCTAGGTGTTTTTATGGGAATATGGATGTTTCAGATCAATTTGAGAAGTAATTTTGATCATATTTCACATTTTATCGTATCATGTAGCATGGGGCACTGGTCTTGGTCTTGACTCGGTCTTGACTTCCCTCGGTCTTGGTCTTGACTTGGTCTCAGACCCAAAAAGTCTTGGTCTTGTCTCGGTCTCGATACACTCTGGTGTTGGTCTTGTCTTGGTCTCGGGTTAGGTGGTCTTGACCCAACACTGTCTGAAATATTTTGTCAAGGATAAGTCAGCAGGATAAGTCTGAAATAAAATGGGAAAATATTTTTTCTGACTACATTTTTGTACGCCTGTATTCATCCACCTACTAACTTATAAGGCAGGAGGATTGAATTGGAGAGAGAAACTATTGTCATGCAGATACACCTAGAGGTGTACTAACAACAGGTCAGTGAAAAAAACAAATCCAGGGCTGACTTACAGTTCTGTTAGCTGCAGATGTTCAAAGACATGCCAGGACAGAGTCTTCAACATGGGGTTCATAGACAGGTTTCTAAGGGAGAAATCGACAGAAAGGCAGAGACCGAAAAGGTGCATATGGCAGAAATTCGAAAGTTAATATTTAGAGAACAAAAAGAGAAAAATATCATAAATAAAAACAGAATATTGCTTTGATCTCTGATAATTACCATATTTTCTGCACTATAAGGCGCACCTAAAAACCTTCAATTTCCTCAAAAGCCGACAGTGCGCCTTATAATCCGGTGCGCCTTATATATAATGGACCAATATTAAGCCACAACAGGTCTAGCATCTACGGTAAGCAGCCGCCGACTTCATTTTCGCCCGTAGAAGAAGAAGCACACGATGCATGCTGGGATAGTTGTCAGAATGCTGGTTTGTTAATAAAGTTTGACTGACCTATCTACCTACTGACTGTCTATAATTAGGTTGTCTGCAGGTCATTTACCATCACGTTCTCCACGAACATGCTGTGCGCGAATGGAGAAGGGTGACCATTGTCTGGCCACGCTCCGGCCCAGTCGCGGAATGCTCTCCTCGCCGACCGGAGTCGGACTGTTTTGTTGACATTCTGTATGTCAACAAAGTGGATTTAGACATTCATCCTTCAGTGCAGCTTCATCTAGTGGATGCATAACGTAACTCCAGCCTTTACTATGGAGTCTATTCTATGCGCCTTATAATGCGGTGCACCTTATATATGAAAACAGTTTTAAAATAGGCCATTCATTGAAGGTGCACCTTATAATCCGGTGTGCATGATAGTGCGGAAAATATGGTATTTCCATTGGATTGTTCAGTAATTTACTGTTTGCTGCTCAGGGGACGTCTGAAGGCAAATGGTTGGACTGAATGTTATTTAAGGGTTTCACAGAAAGGGGGCAGAAATTTTAGATGTTACTCAGTCACTTTTTTCCACTTTACAATTGCGCACTTGTTATGTTGGTCTGGCTCATAAGTTTGTGGAGGAAATTTTACAAATGCGGACAAGTTTGAGGAGATGAAATACATTTGCAAAGCTCAGAAATACTGACGCGTCACTGAAATGAAGCATTGTGTTGCTCCAAAGTTCAGAAGGCACAGCAGGACTTTGTGGACTCACATGTAGCGCAAATTAAGGTTTTTGGAGAAAACCCGAGGATGGAGTGTGTGCAGGCTGCTTCGGGTGATAGTTCTGTTAAACACACATTTGAAAAAAGGGAGAAGACAGATCACACACGTGTTAATACAATAAACACTCCAAAGGGTTTATCTCAGGCTTGATTGGCCTCAGCTAGCATGTTAAATGTTAGAAATTATGAAGTAATGTTAAAAACCTAAACTATCATGGCTCCTTTAGGCTCCCAGGAGAACGACTCTTCTGTCTAAACAGAAACACCAGCACAGGTTCAGCTTTCGGAGGCTCATCTGAATGAACCTCAGGACATCTGGAACACGAGCAGATGGCCAAGTTACTTCAATTCAATTCAAATTCATATTGAAAAATACTTTATTAATCCCAAAGAGAAATTAAATGTTGTTGTAACTCATTAATTTAGATTCTTCAGAGTTATCGAAGATGCTGATGGCTGTTGGCAAAAAAAATTTCTTAACATCACGTTTGGTAAATTTGGCAGGCTGGATGGAATGTAACCATGAGACCATATTCCAATATCTGATATCTCTGATGAATATCTGTCTTCAGAGATATAACATTTATATTGATAATAAATACTTTTGACTTGGTCCTAGAAGGTTAATTTTAGTTTGTCCTGAAAGGTAAAGCCCTCCTACTGAAAGAGGATACCATGGCTGGAATTTACCATCACTGAAATCTCAACAATTTTCAAACTTTATCATTTTTTAAAAGGAGCTAATTGTCACATAGTTTAACATTTAATGAAAATCTTCTAAAGACAATATTTGAGGTTTATTTTTCATTTTTTAAATATTTTTTGGGAGGTCTTTTCATCAAGCTCACTTTCAAAAAAAATGCATTGCAACTGCTGGCAATGAACCAGATGAATGGAGGCAAAAATATTTTTATGGCCAGCTGGGGATTTATTTAAAACACAAACAATGTTATTCTGCATACGGAAACATGTGTACAAATACTTTAGTACTCACAGTCTCTGTAGCCCAGGGTACAGCTCCATGTCCACATCTTTCAGTGCTTTCAGACCTGTCCAGTTATCAAGGTATCTGCAGGGAAAAACCACAACATTTAACTAAGAGAAAGTAAAAACTTCCTGTCATTCACTTAAAAATCCAGAAATAGAAGAAATTCTAGATTCTGAAAACTAATTCTAGGTATTATTATATAATTATTATAATAATTATATAATTATAATCATTATTATAATTATATTATTATAATTATTATAATAGTATAACATATTATAATAGTATAATATATTATACTATTAGGATAATAATTATAATAATATAATAATTATTATTAACAAATTATTATTAACAAAGAGAAAATGAGCTCAACAACAAAGATATTTGTTCTTATTGAGTTATTTAGGTTATTTAACCATCATAGTGGTGCATAGTGCTATTATATCTCTTTTAAATGGTGCAGGAACCCCTGATTCATCTTTTTTTTTTTTTTTTTTACTTTTTTGAAAAAAATAAAACTTCAGAAATGGGGACTGTGGATGCGGAATATCTGTGTTGCTGTTTAGAGTTGAGATGCTATTTTACACTAGAATAGCAGCGCTGATAGGCTAAGTCCTTTTTGATGAACTTAAACAACAATATAGTTTTTCAGACACTTGTGTGTCAGCTTTAGAGGTATGAATACAAAGGTTATGGCTCAGGATTTTGTATGTAAAAAAAGTGTTTAATTGTGTTAGGACACATTAAAATCATAATTAAATAATTGCAATGAACAAGTTAAAGTCCAGACCCTGATACATAAATAAATGCACCATAAATTCATACTACATACAAGATAATATAGACAATTAAAACATTAATAATATTAAAAACTGCTAAAACTGACACTAAGGAGAAGGAGAAACAAATAGGTATTATTCCCAAACATGGTGTGTAACAGATTACAGAATCCTAAGGACTGATGTACTGTAGTTAATAATGCTAATTGTTCATCAATTTTAAAATAAACTTGCTGATAATTGTTAAATGAAATAAGATCATTAAATGCTTCAACACCCAAACCAGAGAAATAATTTTTTGCCCTGATTCAAGTTTGTTCCTGTGATAAAGGAGGTACAACATTAAAAGCTAACAGTGCTGTAGGCCTCAAGCACTGATACATTAAACAGCCCAGATTTATCTGGAATCTATGAGTTCATATATGACTGAAGTTCTCTGACATAATTAATGCATTAAAGACAGGACATATTGATTTTTTTCTTCATTTTTATAATAGATACATTTTAAATTTGACATTAGGAAAGGATTGATCCACATATATTGATTTCTTGTCATAATGTCTTTGGTTGAAAGCTGTTAGAAATGCATTAACAGGAGTTATATTGTAGGTTCACACGCAGACAGACTTGCTTACAAAAAGCATGGTAATAAGGTTAGTCAAACTGGTTCCAAAAATACTATCAAAATAAACATGAAGTAATTAAGTTTTTTTGCAGCAACTAGCAGCACAGCCATGTGAAGGTCAGATGGCAGCATTGACTTTGGGTTGGACTAACCTGTTCAGCAGAATCACATATGACTTTAGACTGGGAGCAAAACCAAAATCACAGCTGAACTACTTCAGTTCCATACAGTTTTCTTAATGCCAAAAATAAAGTATATGTAAAACTTAACTAGGTTTCCTCCGATTATCATTATGGCAATCAGGAATGTAGGATCTGTACATTATGTGTGGAATTAATAATGTGTTAATTTTACTGTGTAACTACACAGTAAAATCCAGTAAAGTGTCAAATAAACAGTGTTGGAGCATGTGGACCTTATAGGGGTTAATTCAACAACAGTAAGAGTAAAATGCCTCCCAATGATGTGCAGTGTTGGTGTAAAAATCAACCTGAGAAACAAAGAAAGAGAGAGAGGGAGCATGAGAGACAGATACTCAACTCTGCAGGAAACCTGCATTTAATGCTCAATAAATTCATGACTTTAAACAGTCATTAAATTGACCATACGTATAACTGAGCTCTACTGAAACTAATGCTCTTCATGTGAAATGACATAACAAGACTAATTACTAATAACATTAAATGGCAAATGAAGCTTTGGCCCAAATTCAATCTGGAAGACTCTTTAGCCTCACCTGCCTCATCAATCAGCACCTCTCTCTCATCACCCTGGACCTATCAGCGCTGGATCAAGCCACGCCATGGCCAATCATCGACAAAGCTCCAGTTGATAAGGACCTTCATCCATGGCCTCCTCCACTTACCAGCTGCAATCAACCCACCTCCGCCCCATCTCCACCTTCAGCTCCCGGCTCTTCAGCCCACATCCTTCTTCGACCTCCGCCACCAGTATAGGCCCCGGGGGGACTACATTCCTATGCAGCATCAGGAATGTTTATCAAGCTTATTGAAGTTCCAGCTCGACGTCCTTGGCCGGGGCCTAAACGCCAAATGACTTTAATGTTTATCTGTCATTAAACTTTTTTAAATCGCTTTCTTTCTCTGTCTGAGTCTCTCCAGATTGAACTTCATTTATAAGGTGGCAGAAGTAGTCATTATTGGTTATTGGTATTTATTTATTTTTCACATTTGATCAACAATAGTTAAAGTTTTACTTGATAATTATCTTTAGCAGCTAATTTATTAATTAAAAAGATAATTATTTTTCCAAGGAGAGGTTCTGTGAAAATAGAAAAGTGGACTGCTGACCCTACACTAAGATATGTAATCTCTTAAATATGATGTCTTAAATCTGCTGCCAACCTACTGATGTATTAGAGAAATCTATTATACCGACAAATGTTACAGTTCCTACTTAACCTTCAACCAAAAGCAGCTAGTCTGATTATTAATTTATATATGTGTGAACTGGAGAAACATCTTTACCTCTATGACTGCAGGATCATACACATCAGTAATGAATATGATGTCTAAAAGAAAGGCTGTTTATAAGTTATTTGTTCCCCAAATCATGTGACCATGATGAAAACTCTTTCTGATCCGTCCATCCTCTAATATCTTTTTTCCAAATTAACAATAACCTATAAAACACTGAAGTATGCATCCAGTACAGAAGCACTGTTCTCATACTGCAGGTGACAATGGTCCTTTAGCAGTATATGAACAGCAGTGGTGAGCTTGACATGTTTTAATCTATGATGTATTATTTCCGTATTAATTATGTGAGCATTAAAATAACATAACTGTTGGTGTGTGTCCAGCATCGTAATCAGCTCATTATGGGTCACAGCAATGACGGTATGTCGACGTATACTAAATACATTATCTGTGGTAGACCTGGACATTTTACAGGCACCATCCATCCAAAGGTTGTCAGCCCACACACAACCTTTGGCATGAGTTTGTAAGAAAAGTGTAAATCCTATTAATCTGATAAAGGTGTGAGAAGTACTTTTATTTTGAAGGCTACTACTGCTTTCTTGATGTCGTCAGTGGACTTATGTGGCCCAGCAAATGTGCTGAATCGCTTTGAAGAAGTTAGCTTAACCCTGGGTAATTACATATATCGGCTAAAAATTTTAGACATGGAATGTAGAGTTTTGTACAGAAGAGGATTTTTAGTTGGACCTGATCCATAGCGAGGCCTAGACCAGGGCTGGTGTCCTGCAACTCTTAGATGTCTCTCTGGTCCAACACACTTGAATCCAACTACTGAAACACCTCCTAAGTGCAGTCAAGTTCTACAGAGTCCTGCTAACGACCTCATTATTTGACTCAGGTGTGTTGAAGTAGAGACACACATAAAAGTTGCAGGAGACCAGCCCTTGAGGCCTGGAGTTGCCCACACCTGGCCTAGACTTTAACATAGATCTTTATTTTGCTGAAATCTGTCCTTGAGCTTAGAGGTGTTTCAAGATTACAACTTCATCTACTACCATTATGAAAGTAAACACAGAGAGAAAGAAGTACATGGGTTGAGCGATACAGAGCATACATGAGCATCAGAAGACTGGCTAGCTACTGAGAAAACAATGAAGATGTTTTCATAAAGCTCCAGTCATCCAACATTGCAGCAGCAGGATGTTATATACTTATCTTTGTTTGTTTATTAACAAAACACTTACCAAAGCATCTGACAGCTATGTGGCCAATGAAAGGCACTATAACAGGGAGTGATTTGTTCACAGTGGTTAATGTATCCATGGAGATGTGGGACTAAAATTGGACAAACTGGTAGATGTTACCACTGATGGCTGTCCAGTTTGGACGGGGACAAATTCTGGACTTTAGATCAATGTCAATTAAGTCAATTTAAATGTATCAAGAACATAACCTCTTGCATTGAATCATTCATCAAGAGATGTTGTGCAGGTGAGTCTTTAAATGAACCATGCTGTTGATGCTAACTAAAATATGTCATTTCATCAGGGTAAAAGATCTGAATCGCAGTTTGTTTCACTGTTGGAGGAGACTGATGGAGAACAGAGGCTACCCGAAAATCCAAACCGGCTTATCGGCTCTGCAATTCAGAGACGACTCTGGCTGGACAAGGTTACTAAAACACTTTGGGGCTTGGATGCAGAGACTCAGGAGTTTTGTGAAAAGAAGTGCAACAACGACAGCAGATCTGGCCTTTGCTGTCGATGTGATTCATTAATGAATTAATGAAGGAAAGTGGTTCTCAATAAACAAACACACAATCCAGTCATTACTTTTTTTGCATGTTGGATTTTGAAAACGACTTAATAAGCTTGATTCACTTTATTAATGTCAATAATGTAAATTGAAATGGACATTTTACATTAAATTAATTAAAAAAATAATAATTTCAAAACGCCTTTTGGGACTTTACATTAAGTACTATATACATATAGAAAATAATCTCCTAGAATTTATAGTTGCCTACCCCAGATCTGTTGCAATAGAATAAAATTCTCTACATTTTCAGCTGTCACCACAGTCTGATTCAACACTTCCTCTGTAGCATCCTTTTGGTATGCTTTATTATTGGTAGCATAACCTCTTTGAATTTTTACCGTTTTTAATTAATAAAAAAGTCAAAGTGAGTGTCCAATGCAATAGAAAACAGCAACCCAGAGGTCAGATTCAAGTTAGGTTGAGAGGTTCTATCTGAGCAGAACTCTGCATTGGCCCGATCCGGTTCTATGGTCTGTGGTTCCTGCAAAGCTAGAAAGAACATGCACCGATAGAGAAAACCAAAATATTTTGCCAGTAAAATAATTCCTTCAATTATATTTTTTAAATGTACCTTGTTTCTTTTTATATTACATGAAGGACATTTTGAAAACAAACTTTGAAAGTTTTTTAATATAAAAGCAAAATATTGTTTCCCGTGTAACAATCATTTAGTGATGACTCTTCAACAAAAAGTTCAAAAGTCTGATTGTTTGGTGCTGTATTGGACTAGTATTGGTCTCCTTTGTGAGATTCTTTAATAGCAGCCTTAAGAAATAACAGAATATATATTTCCCAGTGAATAAGATGCAGTTATAGAAGGTAATATTCAGTATTAAAAAGGCCAAAGAAATAAAAGGTAGGCATACCAGTGCAGTCAAACGGAGAGTTTTGTGGAAAACATGGAGGTCAAAACTGGGAAATAATCCTTTGATTATCTGCACAGCTGAAAGACTTCAGTTTGTTGTCCTTTTCTTTTAACTGTTGTGATAATAAATTGCAACATAGGAGTAAAAGCTTTACTTTAGTTTCTTTTTATGCTTTTCATGAAAAGAAATATAAGCCTAAAAATGTTTCTCCAAATGAAATGAGAGACTGGCAAACTAGCAGCAGCCATGTTAGGCTAATACTAAGATTCCTTTGAAAAGCAGAGAAGACATTGGATAGCATCCTGGCTTTGGTTTCCTTTAGTTGGTGTTTTTCTCACCATCAGCAGAGTAATTAAAAAATTTAGTGATATTTGAAAATAAAGGATTTCTCAACATTAACTTTTTATTTCACCCTAATGAGATCAAATTGATTAAATGTGAAAACATTTTATGTGATTTAGTAAACTCCTACAAACTCAACTTTTCTTTCTCCTGTTTATGAAGATGTAAATAAACACAGACAGAGTTACGATCTGTTGCTGGTGAATTGGGTCTAAAAGAATTCTTACATGCTGGTGATGTTCTGGAAAAGGTCCACGATGCTCTCACTCATATTCTCCGCGCCTGCCATGTGGAAAGACAGCAGCTGAGAAATGCTGCTGTTGTCCGACTTGTTGCAGTAGATCTCGGTGGAAGAGCAGGTGCAGGTAGGCGGGCAGTCCAGCAGGGAGCTCAGGCTGCTGTGGAACAAACAGATCAGCAGAAGGAAAACCTTCCAGCAGCTCCAGATCCTCACAGTCTGATCAAAGGAACATGTTCTCCGGACCCCCATGTCGGGATCACTAACATCCTTCATCTTCCTGCACTGCTCCTCTCTGTGGAAACAATAAAAATAACTTTTCCTCAGTATATCTGGTAGAAGCGGTACTTTCCTCTCTCAACACAGTCCAAACGCCAGCAGAGAGAACCTCTCCTGGTCCGTGGGTCCTGTGTAGATCATATCTGTAGGAGCGCAAAGACACTGCAGAAAAAACATGAACAGTCTTCCAGGGATCTAAGGGTTGAGGCCCCATCCCTCTGCTTTTCTCTTCTGTCATTCATCCTGGCATCTCCATTTCTCCCCTCCCTCTCTGCCTCAGCTGATATTCCCACTGTGAGTCCCTGTTGTCACCATATGGTGAACTTTAAGCTCCACCTACACAGGCCCATGGCTTTCCAACCAATGAGGCACAGAGGACAGAAATGAACAGAATTAAAAATAAAAGCAGAACTATATAAATATCTTAATAAATAATTCAATACAATTAATATACACAAATTAACTTACTTTACCTCATGTTTTATCATTTAATTGACCCTCATATATACATACATACATATACATATACATAACCCTAGCCACACATTGTTCTGCAGGTATGTCTTAATATATTAGAATACTTTGAGGTACACCAGCCTCCAGTCAGTTTCTAGTGGAGAAGAATTATTTTTACTTAAAAGGAATATTTCCAGTCCAAAGTTTTCATTAATGTTTTTGAAGCAAAACCCTCTGAAACAGACCATAAACATTTTTCCTTACTTTAAAGTGGACATTTTCGGGCTCACATTGCAAGATCCTATCCATGTGCAGATTGTGAAAAACAGGCAACCAAGCAGAAAAGTGAAAAGTTGAACAGATTACATGATAATAAGCTCCAGGAAGTCATTCTGCTAACATCCTGCTGATAAACCACCTCAATTGCCCACACTTCAGCATCCCTCCCAGTTGGATAGACTTTGACCTTTATAGTCTCAAAAACTTTTATTTAGAAAATAAAACTCATTGACATCAAAAATCATTTCAGAAATGGCACAGTTCTTTTGCTGAATAAGAACAATGCTGTGCAGAACTTTACAAAGCAACATTAACAATAAATTGTTACTAAATCTAAAGTCAAATGAAATATTGTGAAAATTAATCACTTTATTGAGTAATATGTAAAGTGTGGATGCAACAAACAATAGCCAACAGCTGAAACAATACTGAGAAACAAGAGTTTTAAGACACTAATGGACAATTTTATTGCTAAAAAAACCCCTTCACCTCCAAAATCCCTTTCCTTTCTGTCTTGTTGTGAACAATGCAGCACACTTAAAGACCTAGGATGCATGTACGTGCATACCTGCAGACATACTTACATTCCTGCACTCAGGGACATGACATGCTTACATATGTCCATGCACAAGCACAAAACTCGTGCTCACATTTCGACAGCAGCCACTTTCAAGTGAATCAAGTTTCCAAGCAGGGAGCAAAAACCTTTGCTTAGCAAATGTTGCCCTTGAGCAGATAAGTTTGTTTGGTTTGCCAGATTTTGGACTTTAGCTTCAGAGATCTCCTGGGAAATAAACGCACAAGAATCACGTGGATCAACAGACTGGCTTTATCTTTTATGTGATGTCACTTTACTGTCATGTGCTTTTAACAAGATTAAATAAAATAAAAAATAATCTCGGAGGACAGAGAATCAAATCAGCAAAAAGTCGAAATATCTGATAGAAAATGAAACAATCAGCATGAAAACACAGAACTGAATAGAAAGTTGCACAGTCAGATCTTTTGCTGCTGATTCTGTCAGAGAATCCTTAACTGGACAAGAAATGCTCAAAACTGAATCAAAGTGGAGTTCAGTCAGTGGCAGCGTCATTCATTCTGTATGTAGGACATTCTGGCTGCAGAGGCTCTCCTGAACTGACTCCTCTTTTTGTAAAGCGCCTTAGGACAACGTGTTGTGAAATGCCACTATACCGGTAAGGGGTACTGAATTACTCAGAAAATTTCAGTGAAATGGATCGTTCTGCACATTATCAAGAAGAAAGGCGTGCTTTAATTGAAAAAGTTGATTGCAAAGGGGAATCGGTATAAAAAGTTCAGAAAACGATAGGCCAAAACCAGAAAGGCGTAGCAGACGACTGAGTGGAAGAAAAGCCAAAAACGGTAACGGCTCAGGCCAGGATTAGCTCCAGGTTCTGTGAGTTCTGCAGAAAATAAAAGATGCCTATATGAAGCCAAGCCATCCACAAAAAAAACCCCTGCAGTCCTATTGCTGAACAAATGACATCGTGAAGAGGTTGCAGTTGCAGTTTGGCCATAAACGATGACTGGCCAGAAGAGAAATAAAGCAACGGGGGGGCAGACTGTTTGTCACAACCCACCAAACGTGAAATTCAAGTCACAATACAGTGAAACAGGGTGGTCATGGCATCAAGCAATGGGACTTTCTTTTTCTTACGCTATAGTGTCGGGCCTCTTTATCACATACTAGGGATCACTTGAGGAGATTGTGTTGCCTTCTGAAAAGGCCCTCAAAATAAATGTTTCAACTCGACAGTGACCCCAAACATACCAGTAAGTGAAAAGCGTCTTGGTTCCAGACCAACAAGATTAATGTTATTGTGGCCAGTCCAATCCACCGACCTTAATCCAGTTTGGTCAACTTTGTGCGACACAGAAGCAGTTCTCAGAGACAGTGGTCATACAGCTAAATATTAGTTCACAGGAAATCTAAATCTTTAATTACTTTTCAGCATACACAGTGAAAGTGTTCATCTGTAAAGTAAAATTCACACATTTGTGTAGCTTTTTTGAACACAGATATTTCTGGTTCCTTGCTTTCAATATGCTGACAACAAATTTGATCCATATTTCTTAATGGGACGATTTAGAAATGAAAGGTCGGAGTTCAAAATGCTTTTCCCAGAATAGAAATAGCATTTTTTTAAAACTACTTTAAATGAAAAATATACTTTCTTTGCCATCAAAGTTCCTATTCTAATTGGGAGTGGATTACAGTGCCATTTAAAAATGAAGTCATTCTTTCCATGCAAAATAGTTCAAGTCTAAAGATTAATGTCATCCAGGATAAGACCTCAAACGGCTCAGATGAGATAATTTGTGCCGCCTACCCGATAACCAGACATTCCTCTGGTCATGTCAAGCCTGTGACATTCATCATTGTCTTACTAAAGACATACTCGGCTTTAATGATACGAGAGCAGATTTCATCCAGCTGGGAGATTTGACATGTCCAACCACCTCTGAAGTCTGCACATGGCCATCCGGAGGATTTCCGTACGGCAGACGTCTTTCTTGGCTCCCGCTGGAGATTTTGCCTGGGTCGTAGTGACATGAGATCTATCAGGAGTCGTCCCAGTAACGACAGTAAAAAAGAGGAGTGGGATTACTTGGAACAGCCACTGAGTCCAGGGGGTTGAACTTAACTGATTTGACACGACCATCTATGTCAGCGCAGAGCAACAGAATCTCAAAGGCATTTCGTCTGCTGATGCGCACTTAGACGCTTTTGAAGAACTGCCTCCTAGATTTCAAAGGCTGTAGTGGAACACTGCCATCTGCAGTTGTTTTGCTTTTTACAGTGTGGGGTCCCTTGTAAACGTGTGCATGCATGTGGTAGTATCCTCCTGGATTAAAGCAATTACTGCTCCACTGTAAAAGTCATGCGTCTACTCTGCTGAGTTGATCTATGCTGCACGGAGCCAAGGTTACATTTCAATAGCCAGGCATTTTGAACAAAGCGTTCTCTTCGTACTTTGCATGTTGTAAATGTCAAATGTGAGATTTATCAGGTCATGACATGGTACAATAATACATTTTCATGGCGGTTTTATTTGCCAACATTATTATTTTTTATTTTTTTATTCCAGTTCCCACAACAACAAGGAGCATACAAGAAACAGGGCAATCTGCATCATTATTTGTTCCAACATGCTGCAATGTCTTGCATAGCAGTACACTAAAAAGATGACAAAATAAATCAACCTAGTTAATGTATTAAAGTTTTATACTTATTTCTGAAATATACTTGCAAACAGATTACATATATGTTCAGAAAATAGTACCAATTCAAGCGTACTAGTAGACAGTCTAAATAAAGGAAGAGCCACTTACTATCAAAATCTACAAAGAATCTATAAAACTCCTTAGCCTTTGACGGTAGGTGCAACTTATCCAGTAACTGTAATGCACACCTACAAAAGCTGACACCAGTTTTATGCTGGCAGTAAAATCAGTAAATTACTTTGTTTCCTTTAACCTCTCTTCCAAACTATATTCTAAAGAGCAACATCTACTAAATCTAAAAAAAACCCTCATCAAACAACAAGCAAGTCAGTGTCCAGTTTGCGGGTTCTGTAAATTTGTTACAAACAAACTGATATGCCTTAATTTAAGTATTTTTTTTTTCTTAATTTGATGATTATAACTTACAATGAAGTGTATAATTGAGTTTAAGAGAGAATTCAAATGGCGCATAAGACTATTAAAAAGTCTTGGATAGAAAACAAATCTTGTCACCTAATCATTTTATGAGCTACACCAGGGATCTTCAAATCCCGGCCTCAGGGGCCACAATATTTCCATCTGGTCCAACACACCAACCCGAATGGCTGAATTACCTTGTTGGTGCTGTCAAGCTCCCCAAAGTCCAGCTAATGACATAATTATTTGACTCAGGTGTGTTGAAGCAGAGACACATCTGAAAGTTGCAGGACGCCGGCCCCCCAAGGCCTGGATTTGAGGATCCCTAGTCTACACACCAATATGAGAATGCTTAAGACTTGCAACATAACATCATCATTACCCTCCACAAGAAGAGTAAAAGCTGACTGTGCTGTATTCAAGCATAAAGAAGTTTAGTGGAAGGAAAACATGTGGTCAAAAAAGGTGTGTAAGCAACAGGGATTACTTTAGCCTTGAGAGGATTCTATGAAGTCTAGGTTCCTTTATTGTTCATTTAAGGTGTCAGTGGTGAATAAAGTAACCTCACATTTCTCTGACATGTTGTCTTTTAACCTCTTCCAGTCTGCATTGTCATCGCCCTAGCTGGCTATTTAGGATTGCATCCAGTCCTTTACTTGTTAAAACACTCTTTGAGGTAGCATGGAAACACAAGTATTCATTCCTCAAGATGAGTATGGTCTCAAAATTTCAAGGTTTAACATGAGATTATTGTCTAACTATTTCAATTTTAAACAAAAGAAATTTAAAAAAAATCACAGCAGTTAAACTAATGTAACATCTGTGAAACCTCAGTGGTCGTAACTCTTACACATAGCGCACGGCAGCTAATGAATAGTGAACGGTGATCAGAGAGCATGCATATGGTGTTTACTTTCACAGGTCAATGTATGGATAAACGGTGACCTCTGCCTCTTTAACAAACAGAACGTACTGAGCTCTTCTTAAAGTCTGTTTATGGTGCAACTCTTCCTCTCAACTGCACACTTGAACATGCTCTCACAGTGGAAGAAGAAAAAACTGGAGGAAAAAAAAAAAAAACAAGAACAAGAGCTGGAACAGCAGCTCCAAGAACACCCAGAAATGGTCACGTAGTCCTCGTCATAGCTCCAACAAAGGTCGTGTGCAGGTAAAAATCGAGCTGACAGACCTCGTTGTTAATGTTGCCACGGTTACTCTGCCCTTATGTGTTTTACAGATTTGTCAAGTAAGATTAGAGTGCTGGACAGCACACAAAGCAACAGTAAATCTGAGAAACTGGAGGAAACTTTAGTCCACGTAAAATTCTGTCCAGGTTTTGTCAGTTCTGTTGATAATAATAAAATGTCCAAGTCCAAGGGACAGTGTATGCGCTGACAGAAGGACGGGTTTAAAGTGGTTTAGAAACAAACCAAAGGTTCAAACCAAATCTAGTACGTACATTGAACTTAACCAGATAACACAGGTCAACATGCGAGTAAATGAGACTGGAAAACATAGGCAGTGTCAAGTTGTTTCAATAAGTTTCAGAGAGTTTGGTGTGCATTGAAATTAGGCAGAACATTAGCAATTAGTTGTCAAATATATTTAGTACAAAACAATAATAATTGCCTGCCACTTAATTATTCATTTGCATGAATATAAATGACCAGTTGTCTGGTGTCAGTCCTAGAGATTGGATGAGGAGCTCTGTCATCTGAAGGTATGCAGTTTGGAGTAGAGCGACTACTCATCCGCATCAAAAGAAGAAGTCAGTTTGAGTTGCTCTGGACATCTCATTGACGTATGACTTTGGAGATTTCCTGGAGACATGCCACCAAGTGGAGACTGCAGGGGCTGATTGTGATCACGTCAGAGGGGCTGTATGTTAATTCTAGCCTGAAAGTGCCTTGAGATCCCCCAAGACGAGTCAACGATTAATCAATCTGTGATGAATGGGGTTTTCATTTTTGGAGATGATGCAGTTCTGCTCTCTCTCCACGTCATGACATTCAGCGTGCACTGGAGTCCGCAACAGCCTTATGAAAAGCTCCTCTAAGACTGAGGTCTTGGTTCTCAACATGAACAAGGTGATATTCTTCCTCCAGGTTAGTTGGTTTGCATTGGGAATGCTTCCCTTTGGATGTTTACCAGGCAAGGTGCACAAACCAGTAGCAGAATTTACTCTACACCCACCGTTGGATGAGTGGAAGACAATAAATGGAAAGCTGGATATAATCAAAATTATTTTTGTTTTGCTGAAGCCAACAACTTCAATGAAACTGCTGTGACCCCATATGTGATTTGGCAGGACTAAGAATGCCGAATCCACGTGCATTACATTAAAACAAGTCTGTCGAAAGATTCTTCCAAGAACGCACCAGATAACTTAAAGCCAGCACAATCAGAGAACTGCATTTATTTATATTCGTTAAATAAATAGATATTTCAGGGAACTAGATGAAGTATGTTAAAATCGCCACCCAGCACTGCTTTTGCAATAAAATGTTAATTTACCTAAACTTTTTTATTTGAACACAAACACCTTCAACCTTGGTAAGGTTGATCCTCCCATAATTATAATCTTGTTAACTCAACTCAAGGAAAAGGCCTTCATGTTGGCCTTGAAAAATAATGTGCACTGTCTGAAGTACAGCTGCAAAAAATTTTAACTGCAAAAAGTTAAATATTATCTTATAGCAGATTATGAGCATGTATCAAAAGGCTTTGACATAAAAAAAGCAAAAGCAAACCAAGCCAGAGAACAGGAGAAAGCACTTACTTATCTAAAAAGCTTCATACAAGTATTTAATTTGATTTTTTTTGGTGTTAATTAATTAGATACAACTCTTTTACAGATGTGTTGATAATTCACACATATCTTGACACATACAGAGAAATAAATTTAATGAAGCAGTGGTAAAATAAGGTAATGCTTATTAGAAACTGAAATGAACTTTAGAATCAATGCACAGAAAACATCACCACTTTGACACAAATAATGAAATGCGCATAAGCGATGTGGAAAAAGTTTTTTTTTTTTTTTTTCCCCAATTTTTTCCAAACTTTTTCATTAACGTTTTCTAACTAAAAATGACAGGAAAAACTTAGGAGATATTGTCACCTAAACCAAGACTCTACAACAAAAACTGCAGAAGAAAATTGTCAAATTTTGAGCACAGATGTGATCTAATCAATGTTACCTGCCACAGTCTGCCTTTGACTAATTTGCGGCATGATGGATCGGCTCCATCTGACCCCATCATTTAGTGGCGCTCTCTCAAAAGTCAAAAACCTACGACTCGTCAAACAACACGGCCGTCTATTACATGTAGACTCTGCAAACAAAAGGTGAAAGTGTCTTAGAAAACAACTTTAAAGCTCCTAGCTCATCTCAATTAAACCTTCCCTTCACTTTAAAAACACTGGCGCTAGTTTGTTCCAGCTGGTGCCTTTCATTTTATCAAATGAGCTGTTAAGCCTGTTCAGCAAGTAGGTCTTACGGTGAGAAAGAATGCGGTACGTGCTGACAAACTCAAGCCTGTTCACATGTAAAGGTTTGTTTCTCTCAAACAAAAGGTTGACGTGTGGAGCTCAAATTTGCACAAATTGCCTCACCTCTAAGTTTAAATATCTTGCAACTTGAAAGAGGTTTTTTGAGTCTTACTCACTGGACCCAAGTTTACTTTGTGAAAATTCCCCTTTGTTTGTTTCAGCCTTTTATCCTCTGAATTAAGAAAAACCTTTTGCTCTGTTTTAGTGGCGTCTGATTGTTTTAATTTTTTTTTTAAAATTAAGTTATTTATTATACATTTTGGAAAAATAGGTCTTTGCCAAGCATACCTTTCATTTTATTTATTTATTTTTGCTTTTTTTGTCAATTGATATGTGGGTATTTTCTTTTTGTATAAAGCAAGAGTGAAATCAGCTTGTAAAAGGACATTTATCACATTGACCACAGTGGTCTTCAAAGGGAAGTCAATCAATTACAGAAACCTGAGAGGAACCGTGAGCCAAGTGTAGAGCAATAAGAAGCCGTTACGATTAAGCATCAAAATGTTTGCTTAAAGTATATTTGAGGGCTCGTGTGCAGTTTTTATACCTGATGTGCCATATGGTTTGTGTCACACCGCCATCTGGGAAGTTTTTTGTTTGATGCAGTTTTGAAAATTGCTTTCAAAGAATACTTGGCAGCTCTTTTGATGAATCCATCTGTCCATCACCACATATTGTGATCTAGCTTCAACTGCTCAGATCAACAGATCTGAGATCAAACTCTGGCTGATGCTCACTGGTAGAAGAATGAAAAGATATTTTCCACTGAGAAAACCATTCAAGAGTCATTCTCTCTCTCTCTCTCTCTTGGTGGTCTGACTCAACTTAGCATGGCCCCAAACTACCTCATTGTTTTGTACTTCTGGATGAACTTCTTTACAACCACAGCAAATACAGGAAAGCTTCAATGTCTACATAAAATTTTGTTACTTAAAATCTGGTGGAAACAATAAGTTGTGCTAACTTTCACCAGCAAAAGTATTTTTTTCCATATTTTGTCATCTTACCACCACAAACGTTTTCATTTGGATAATAAGTAGCTAGATCAACACAATGTAACTCACATTTGTGACGTGAAAAGAAAACGATTGAAAAAGTTTTCAAATAAAAATCTAACCGTGCCACGCATTTATGTTCAGCCCTCTTTACTCTGTCAACCTTATCCAACAGCGACTCTGGAGGAGATGCAGAGGTCCAGAGCTCAGGTGTCAAGACCTGTTTAAGGGACAAATATAAGAACTTTACTTACTATATTGAGTCAGAGGGACTGAATAAAAATGCCTGCAAAAGCTTACAGATTTTTGCTTGTCAAAAAAAGGATAATTTTCATTTTGCTTCATAATTAAACACCTTATGTATGTCAACGAAATCTGTAGACATTTGTGTTGCAAAATTTCAAAAGCTGGAAAATAAAGGCTTCTTTTGAAATCTTCTTAATGCCTCAAAATTAATCTGAAATCAACAGTTAGTATGAAACTTCAGCTTAGAGTATAGAAAAAGTATGTCCTAGTAGTTACCTGCCTAAGACACACAAGAAATAACTTTCTCAAAAGCTATATGCTGCACATTGTACGCAATTAAAGTCAAGTGCTGGATGGTGGCAACAAGTGGTGACTTAACATAATGACATCATCTTAATTTGACTTAAATGACTGTCGCCCCAATTGTGGAAGCGATTAAAGAGGAAGACAAAGAGGGATTTCACCCATTACCCATTAAAGTTAACCACCGCATTACACGGCATTTTATAGGTCATAAATAAGAAAATGCTGCTGGATTTTGCCCTCCTCTAGCCACTGTTGAGGCCTCCCCTGTGAGTGTGTGTGTGTGTGTGTGCGTTGCCAAGCTCAGGGGGAGAGACCTCGCCACGGGACCCAGCCGACTCATTGCTGCGAAACAGTTAGTGGTAATTTGAGCAGAAGACAGGGGCCATAATGCTCACACAGAAACAAAAACTTGCGCTCATTCAATTTCAACATGTTGTATTGAATTCAAGGATATCGGATTGCAGCCCGTTCTCAGCAAGGCACCGCTGGCAGAGATCATGTTAACAGTGCTGACTGCTGAATGCTGTACTTCCTGGAAAGTGATGGGCAAGCCTTTTACAGTTTATTATCACACGCAGCCCTCTCTCATCCATCCGTACAGCCATCACTGCAAAGGATCTCTCTCTGCACTTTCTCCCTTGCACCGCACATTCTCCAGGCCATTTGGTTGCGATTTACTACCAAGACGTTTACAGCAAATTGTTCCTTCCTCCCTCCTTCTCTTTTTTTTTCATTTTTTCATCTCCTCTTCCCTTTTTGCTCCCTCCACATTCTGATCTGTTTTATGGTATTTCATTGTGTTTTGTTTGTTTCACCGTGACTGCTTTCATCTCCCCGTCTGTCTGGCCTCATATCATTTCTAAAGTGGACCCAAATGCTTCCCCTGGCAGATGCAAGCATGCACTTCCAGTAAGCCTGAGAAATAAATCGAATATTTGAAAGAAGACAAATAAATACAAGTGTAAATATCCTCTTGGAGACGGCCTTAGAAACTTCTGTGTATAATTAGGCTGTCGTCTGTGAGTGTGTGCACATGTGTCCATTTGTGTGTTTGACTGCTGGTTGTTTGTGTGCAGTCCAATAAGTTTGTAATTGTGTTTGTGTGTCTGCATTAGTGTGCGGGTGACTAAACGCCCTTCTTAACCAACGTGTGAAATGTTCCTTTCAGGGCTGGAAATGACTTAGAGCCCCCAGGGTGATGGTAAAAACGGGTCTTTTCCGGGTTGGCAGACGTCAGAGTGACCACCCCTTGACCACCCAGCATCCCCACATCCTCCAGCCGGAGCAACATCTAACCAACAACGCGCATAAGTTGTCGTTTATCTCCCGGCTTCATGTCTAACTGAATCACTGCTGTCTGGGTGCGTGTCCAAATGAGCTTCCAGTAACATTAGAAAACAAGTGACAGAATAAGAGGGCAAATGACACAGTTGGCATTGGAAAGATGATTCAGACAAACCAATAAATGTCTGGCATCTGCAAATGTCGTAATAACAGAGAAAAGATGGGGCAACCCCTCTGTTTTTCCTTCTGTTTGTGTGTCCAATGTGTATATTGTGTGTTTGATCATGGAAGCAGAGTGTGTCTTACACCAAGTTGCCAGTGAGTTGGCACATTTGGAGTGTTTATGTGTGGGTATTGTGTCTGGACTGAGTGGTCCATTGTATTCCAGACATGTGGTATATTCACTGCTGTGTGATTCACTCCTACCAGCATCTGTTAACTACCCCTGCAGGCTGAGGAGAGGTCTGAGCAACAACATGCAACTTACCAGCGCTGAACTGACTGGACATGACTGACCATGCTTTCAGAAAAACAACAGAGACAACTTAGAAAAACCTGGAAGAAGCAATCGACACGTCTCTCACACAAATAATGTGTACCTCTTACTCACTGAACCAACAAAACCAAAGAATATGTCTCAGTGTGAGTAAAGAAATGAAGACATGAAGCTACTTTTCCAGGATGGGGTACATTACTTCATCTTGAACAGTGACACCAATGTCTCCTGACTTATTGGTCAGGAGATGAAAGTTGTCATCGATATAGTCTATGGGTGTCCCTAAGATATCAAGCAATTACTCGCCTCGGGTCTCGTCCAAGTGGGACATGTCCGAGAAAGGAAGGCATTCAGGAACCCGAGCCACC
>NW_006800550.1:191626-191896 GCF_000485575.1 Poecilia formosa | reverse complement strand
CCAACGTTGCAGCAGCAGGATGTTATATACTTATCTTTGTTTGTCAGGAGTTTTGTGAAAAGAAGTGCAACAACGACAGCAGATCTGGCCTTTGCTGTCGATGTGATTCATTAATGAATTAATGAAGGAAAGTGGTTCTCAATAAACAAACACACAATCCAGTCATTACTTTTTTTGCATGTTGGATTTTGAAAACGACTTAATAAGCTTGATTCACTTTATTAATGTCAATAATGTAAATTGAAATGGACATTTTACATTAAATTAATT
>NW_006800550.1:183777-189366 GCF_000485575.1 Poecilia formosa | reverse complement strand
CCTGTTGTCACCATATGGTGAACTTTAAGCTCCACCTACACAGGCCCATGGCTTTCCAACCAATGAGGCACAGAGGACAGAAATGAACAGAATTATTTTATCAACAAACTCAGGTAATTATATACATATATATATATGTTTGTGTCAGAAGACACAAACACATTTTGTTCTGAAGTTAATTTTTGCTGAGTTAGAATTACTGAAATTATTTCTGCTTACTAAAAGCCAGAAAACTTGGTGAGAAGATTTTTTAGAAATATTTTTGTGCCATTGTATTTGTCATTCTTTCAGAAATAAGTTTCTCTTTTTTTCATTTGTACTTATCCATCGAAGACATTGAATTTAAAAAAATTACATACATTTGATAAGTATCAAAGGTCACGGTCTTTTAAAATGTATGACTTGGATCAAACCTTTTGGGTTTCCATCCACAAGCTTCTCACAGTAGCTTCTTGGAATTCTGGCCCATTCCTCCTGACTGAACTGCTGGAACTATGAGTATATTTTGTAGGCAGGCCTTTTCAGGTCTTCCCAGAAACTCTCCATATGATTGAGATCAGGGCTTTGTGACGGCCTCAGACCACAAAGCTCTAAAAAGGAAGATATTTGTCCTTGTGTGCAATTGCAAACTGCAGTCTGTTGTTTTATGTTTCTTTTGAAGTAAAGGCTTCTTCCTTGCTGAGTGGCCATTTAGCTCATGGTAATTGTCATGTTTCACTCTTTTCCCAGCTTCAGCTTAATCTTGTTGGGATCTGGAGTTTCAGTTTTTTGGGGGGATTTTTGTTATTTTTGCCAGTTTTGGTGTTCCTTCAGTCTCTCTATTTAGTTTACCCTGTTTTCCACTTTTGTTCTTTCTTAGTGATTCTAGTTATGTTTTTCTTGTTTCTAGTTTTCTGTTCTTGTGTATCACTTTTCTTTAGTCTAAGTTAGTGTTTGAATTGTTTCCTGTTCTTCTGTGCCTCCTTCTCTCTCCCTTCTCCCCCTCAGTTAGCGCCTGCTCTCACACCTGTTCTCAATTTACTCATCAATCAAGCCACTGCTTCCACACCTTTCCTCCCAGTATTTAAACTCCTCTCTTTCTATTAGTAGTGACCAGTTCATTTTGTTACCCAGCCACAGCTCAGCACTCTCCTTGTGTCCTCCTGAAATTCCTTTGTGTCTTCAGTTTTTGTATTTGCTTGGATTTTTTTCTTCCACTGGATGTCCTGTTTTGTAAATTGGTTTGGTCTTTGTTACATTAAATTCTCATGTTTTTTGCCTGCAGTTCTTTGATCCTCTTCAACCACTACCATGACAAATTAATTTTATATTTCGTATATGATTTCATTGTATTACTGTGAAGCTCTTTCTTGAATGACCTTGTTTCTGAGTGTTACTATACAAATAAAGTTGACTCATCTTTAGTAAAAACAAAGATCCTACAAAAAAGAAATGGTGGAACTCATCTGAGCTGCGGTGCAAGTTCTCTTTAATGCATTACAATAAAAATAACAAAAGACAACAAAATCCTATTACATGACAGTGGGCATATTTTTCTCTTGTAGTAAATTATTGGAAATAACTACAGTGCTGGGGCCAGAGAGCTTATCATGCTTTTCGATAAACAAAGGGGTTTGGCCCTCTGTCATTCAGAGGATATTAATCAGATGGCATGACTTCATAATGTACTCATGACAGTAATGCATTATGGGAGAATTATTGATTCATAGTGAACAGTTAATGCACTGTTTGTAGACTAGGCTATGTTTTTGAGACATAGATAAAAGTAATCTATTTCTATCCCTACACATACATGCACACGCACAGAAATGTGTGTGTGCGTCTCCCTTTGTATTTAATCACTAATCAATAATTGTGACCAATTAACTTGCTTAGGTATTCCTTGATGATTTTATAAGCCTAGTTTTCTGTTATTTTGTATGCAGAGTATTATTGAAAATGTTCTATATGAATGCTGAGATGAATGATTATTTTTGGGGGGGATTGTATGAAATTATGTAGGTCTGACCAGATCACAGGTCTGTTTCTGTCTTTAGGACTTGTATGTTCTCAATCAACTCCTAGTACAGTCTAGAGCCAGAATCTTCCTTTGTTTTTCTCAGACGTTGTGAATCAAAAGAAATATTAACCATTTCTGATCCATCTTTTTCATGTTTGGTTCTTATCTTTGTTTAGAGGTTTGACCTGAAACCAAAAATAAGATCAAGGTTTTAAGATCCTAAAGTTTGATATTCTAACAGAGATTTAGCTCTAACACAGTGTAATTTTCACATCACTGTATTTTGGTCATTTTTATTCAGTGAATGTCTACACTAAAATAAAAAGACTTACTTCTTTTTTTCAGAATACAAGCCCATGGCTTATTACATCTAGTGCTGCAAAACTAACACAGAGGCACAAAAACCACAGTTACACACCCTAATGGAGCCTTATTTCCTATTAAAGGTGGAGAAAGAGGTTTTCCTGCCTGTCTGGGGCCTTTCATTTGTCCTCAGGGCCTTCTGTGGGTCTGTGTAGATGAGTTGTGGCCTGCTAAACAGCTAAGCACATCAGGACACAGCCTGAAACCACATGCATCTAAAACCACCAAGAGCAACTCAGGAACATTACTGGATTTAATGTATGACTGGTTTAATATGCAGTACATCATCATGTAAGACACATAAGCACTCTGCTGGTTTGTTGTTTTATAACCAGCAAAACAAAAGCATGGAAATGGTAGCTAAAAGAAAAACAGAGACTTTCTATTGTCATTGTAGTTCTTAAATAATTTATAAAAAATTGCCAGAGAATCCATCCATCCATCCATCCATCCATCCATCCATCCGTCCATCCATCCATCCATCCATCCATCCATAGTCTATATCTGCTCATCCACAAGGTTGTAGAGTGTCTGGTGCCTTTCTCCAGTGGTCATTGGGTAAGAGGTAGTGTACTGGACAGGTTACAAGTCCATCTCAGAAGAAAAATCAGTGAAACATTTTATTTTCTAACGGACGCATTTTACTATCTGCCTAATTGATACTAAAATCAATTAGTCAGCACCAGCAAGTCATTACTGGTGCAAAGTAATGATTGTAAAATGATTGTATACCACTAAGGTCAGAGGTATACATCAGTCTGTAGAAATGTTTTTGCACCTGTCAATAAAATGGAAGGGCAACCCAATGTGCATGCGCTACTGTCTGTTGTATTTGAGATGTGTCTCACCCAATGTAAGCCAATCAGTTGAGGCATGCGCACTGCTGTCCAGAAATCAGAACACGAGCCACACAGTGGTCCATTGTACATTTGTGTATGTTGTATGAAAATGAATTTAGAGAACTGGGCATGTGTAAGAAATCTTTCAATTTTTTGGTTGTGGATATTTAAAGGTAAACCTTCAGAATTAGAGCAGACTGTAAACAAAGTTTTCTGGTCCAGCAGAGTCTGACCTCACAACGGTGTTTCTAAAACAATGACTTAAAATATCCATAAACATACTCCTAAATCTTGTGGAAAAGTCTTTCTAGGAGAACTGAAACTTGTATAGCTGTCATACTAAACACTAAGAATGAAGTGTCACTCATACGTTTGTGAAGACATAAACAAGTAGAATAGAACCGAAAGAGCCTTCATCATTCCTCAAAGGGAAAAGTCATAGTTTTGACATGATAGCATATCAGTCTCACTGCTTTATTGAAGCTTTGCACATTTATTTTTAGAACATGTGCAAACAAATTCAGAAAGCAGAAATGTTTGCTGGTGTCTTGTGTAACCCTGTGATGATTGGTCTTTGGCATTTCCATGTCAACAATAAGGATGCATGGTGGAACTTGTCTTTTAGTCAAACTCACCTACAATCACTAACCATACAAAAATATATTCAGAGTGCAGTCTGTAAAGATCTTCTCTCCAGTCATATTCTAAAGGCAAGATTGGAGTTCGGCAAAGCATAGAATTTTCTCTGCTATCTGCTAATCTTTCTTCATACTTTTAGCTCAAACAAACTTATTTATATCTCAGTGATTGGATTAGCTCACTTACTATCTGATGCCCCTGGGAGCTGGAAAGACAGATGAGTGCATTTAGGACATAATGTTTAAATGCTTATATAAAAAGAAAACACAACCATGTAGAACAATACACTTTCCCACATACACACATTTAACAGCATTACTGACTGCGTTATGCCTCTGGCGGTAAAAGCCATCAACTTGTAGCCATTAAAAAGGTTTTAATGGACCAGACCAACAATCAACCATTTCTGAAAATCAAAACATACCCATGTTTCTGTTATCACTGATATAACATCTCCTCATGTGCAATGCATAGATTGGCTCATTGACCATCAATGGTTCCTTGTTCAGCTGAAATCCAAAGGTGATGTTCTATTCTCATTTCATTTAGTTACTTCACATTGGCTAGAAAATAGTCTTGAATGTTTTCTGCTTTTGTAGTTACTGTAATCATGATCTGATTCTAAGCAAACAAAAAGGAAATTATCCCCCGATTTCACATTACTTACTCAGCCACATCCTCTCCCAGCCTTTCCTCTTCCTTCTAAGAACTTGGTTATCATGACTTTTACTATTGAAATCTCTTAGTGTGTTTCCTCTTCTCCTTTGGACCCATGTCTGTTTTTTATCCTTTCATGTACTTTATCTGCTGATGCTTAGCTTGATCAATTTATCTCCCTCTTTACTCTTTCCTGTTCCTTGTTTTGCACTTCTGCTTCAGGCTTTCTCAAGCCTTACCACCAAAAAATTACATTCACACAATTACTTGACAGAGCACACACTACACCACACAGACAAAATGTATACACAAAATATGCATATTTTGTGTATATATATTGTATATTGTTGTGCAAACTGGCATATTTAGATCTTTCCAGTTTCATGTAGATTTTGCATAAGTGAGAGTTGGTATTTGATCATTGAAATACATTTATACATTTAGAAATCACATCCTAATCAACTCCCTATTCCTAACCACTGTCACTATTACTTTGGGAGACTTTAGGAAGCAGTTCACTCATATACCAGATGATAGGCAGATCCTGGCAACAGGTGACCTTGCAGTCCTTGGCAGGCATGTGCAGAGGGACGGGGCTGGGGGTGCTTGAGCACCTGCCATTTTTGCTTCTTGCCCCCAAGTGCCCTTTTGGTCAATTTTTTTTTTTGTATTATTTCCTAAGCCCTATTCTGACACATAGTAACATGTACTAAAATTATTTGTAATTATTTGGTTTTTTTTGTTGGGGTCTTTTGTACAACATAAGAAGCCCTCCGGTCACCTTGTTACCTTTGACCTTTTGCCCGTGACGCATGACGCAGTTGTCTCTCGCGCAGTGAGATAAGGCGGCTAACTGGAGCTCAACGTAGCGAACGTTCCAGATTACAGATTAGTTTTTGAATTAAAAAAAAAAACATCTTTGGTGAATAAAGTGGAGTAGACTTGCTTCTTGTCAGATGGCGGAAAACGTTGAAGTATCGTTTCTGCTTCAGCACGGAGTAGCGGTTTAAACAGAGAGGTAATGAAATACAACAGACACTGACAGGCCTCTGCGTCTGCCTTTCTCTGAAGAACTACTGAGGGGAGGAGACA
>NW_006800550.1:179848-182432 GCF_000485575.1 Poecilia formosa | reverse complement strand
GTTTTATTAAACTCTGAAAACTGTGTGGCTTTAATATTTTGTCCTAAAATGCGGTCAGATGTGCCCTTTTTTTTTTAGCACCTGCCCCTTTAGTGGTCTCTGCAAGGCCCTGGTCCTTGGTGGAAGGTTTGCTTCGTCGTTGTCTGAATAAGCCCCTTTTTCCTGTTTCCAAGGGTCTTTATACTCTCTCATCCCATGGTTGTGTACTGCAGATACTGCGCAACTCCTTACTCGTGTGGCCACATGCTAAGTGACCTTTCGTACTGCTCACCGTCCCTTATTGACTCACTTTTTCTTTTCAACAGCTATCTGAAGCAATTCCCTCAGATTTGCTCTTGCTCAAGTTTTCAGTTCTTTTGTTTACTGCTGGGATTATAATATAAAAGTTACAGGGCCTCCCAGTACATCTTATAATCACATCTAATACATTTACAATCACTTTTCATTGTATTACAACCAAAGCAATCAACATTCAATCATTATTTAATCGATACATTAATCAGTACACTAATCATAACATTGGCTATCTATCAATTTTGAGTTCTTTTAGTGATTTGTAAAATATGTAATACCACATGATTGTAGAGATTTGAAGGTATTTTCACCGTTACCTTATAGATGATTAAAAATAACACCCTTGGAGCTTATGTCTAGCAACTAAAGTTAATCTAGCTCAATAACAAGTGCTCGTTGTCAAATAGAGAAAGAGCGTCCTTTAACAGGTGTGGTTTTTGGAGTTATGCAGCTGGAAGGCTACTCAGCTGATTGCTCCACTAACTGAAAAAGGTTGTAACATCTGGATTGTAGGTAGTGAACTGGCTAGATGAGTCTCCCTCGACACCTTTTTAAATAGATTGTTCTAGTAATTCTAGTCAGAGTAAGACTCGATAGATTTAGGAACTTTCCGGACCTGTTAGATGGAGGCCATGCAGTAGTCAGTTCTGACTTGTAAGGGAAAAGAGCAAGTCTGGTTATTGCACAACAACAATATACATTTTCACCTGCTACAGAGTACAACAGCATTCATTTTTCCTCTGATGATGGCTCTGTTCTTCTCTGTGGACCCAGGTGAAAAAACAGTATACTTTAGTATATTTCAAACTTACTTACATTTGTGAAAGTACATTTTAAGTATACTAAGTTTAAATGCAGTACCTATATATGAAGTATGCTAAAAGTATGCTTGTACCAATTTCTAAATTAGAACTTTAAACATACTTAATAAAATTGTACCAAATTACACTTTTAAGAAATATATTCAATAAAAGTATACTTCAAGTGAACAAAATATGTATTTGCCCAAGTGTAGATCTAGGACAGTGCTTTAAATATGTCAGCGCATGTCACCAACATGTTAGATTTGTTCTTTGGGTTGTGGAAGTTGGTAAAGTGTGTCCGTTGAAGAATGCCGTACTTGGCATCTGTTACTGTGCACTGGCAGTACAAAGATCAGTATTTGCTGTGAATTCTGAAGGTAAGCAATACTGACCGCCAGCTCCTCACTGTAGCCAAATGTTACTTTTAATGTCCAAGTAGTTAGTTTTGTATCATTTTGTCTTTAAACAAAAAAAATAGCTGCTTTAATGAGACTTATGTTGACACGCAGTATTTGCTGCAAATTCTGAAGTATTTGCTGTGAATTCTGAAGGCGAAGCCGCTGTGCTGTCGAGTGGTCCGAATAAACGGTCTGAACCACGATCTCAACCGTCGTGTGTGTCCGATTCCTGCCTCAAGTTTCCTTCCAACAACAACCCATTAAAGTAAACACAACACAGAGTCTAACGAACAGCGAGGTGTCATCTCACACGGACAGGGTTACATAAATATACACTTGCTCAAGTGTATATTTTAAATATATTTAATATATCTCCCCAGTAAAAAAAAAAAAAGTTTACTTTAGTATACTAAATTTTAACATACTTTGATTGATGTACTTAAACTGTACTATTTTGGCACAATTTTTTTGTGCTTAGTATATTTTAATTGTATTTAAATAGTATTAAATTACAATTTTTAGTATACTTAGTATACTTTAACATACTTTTTTGCAACAACTTCAAGTTGTACTTAGTATTCTTTAAGTATACTTTTTATGTGCTATTTATATATTTTGAGTGTACTAATTCTGTCATAGAATTATATTAAAAATATACTTTTAATATACTTTAAATATACTGCTAATATATTAGTAATGTATTTAAATTACACTTTTTACTTTTGATTTACTGCTATTGCTAATACAGTACAATTTTAATTACTCAAAAGTCTTCTTTATTCCTACTTTACTATTTTGTACATTATATGCATAACTACACTACAGTACTTACATTGTTTTAGGCTACAATTACATGGAAAGATTAATTACACAAGATGTTCCAGGTAATATTTTCTTTTATTACCGACATTTTAAAATTGTCCAATTTTACTCACAACTTTATGAACTTTACATAAATTATCAGTTTACACGTCAAAAGTGAACACAATGAACATGAAAATTTAAGTGTCTATCTAAATCTAAGAAGAATTTTATTGTGAGGATAATCTCAAAGAATTCCCAGATGTCAGAGATTTTCCTCTTGCTGGC
>NW_006800550.1:175629-179838 GCF_000485575.1 Poecilia formosa | reverse complement strand
CAGAGTCTAACGAACAGCGAGGTGTCATCTCACACGGACAGGGTTACATAAATATACACTTGCTCAAGTGTATATTTAAAATATATTTAATATATCTCCCCAGTAAAAAAAAAAAAAAGTATACTTTATACTAAATTTTTAACATACTTTGATTGATGTACTTAAACTTTACTAATTTGGAACAACTTTTTTGTGCTTAGTATATTTTAATTGTATTTAAATAGTATTAAATTACAATTTTTAGTATTCTTAGTATACTTTAACATACTTTTTTGCAACAACTTCAAGTTGTACTTAATATACTTTAAGTATACTTTTTATGTACTATTTATATATTTTGAGTGTACTAATTCTTAATAATGTAAGTTTGGGGGGGGGAGTTTAAATGAGGAGCTAGGTACATTTTTAATAACAAAAACTGGTGTATTACCAACACTAAGTGCTTAATAAACATGATTTGATTTAAAGATAACTGGACAAAATTTGTTCTCCTTGTTAATCTAACATTTCTCTTTCATACATTTTATTCATTGTTGGCTTTCAGGGCCCTGTGATGGACTGGTGACCTGTCCATGGTGAACCCTGCCTCTCATCTGATGGCTGCTGGAGATGGGCACCACCAGCCCCCCTCACCACCCTGCAAGGATCAGCGTGTTCAGATCATGGATGGAAAGATGTTAAGGTAGTTTGTCTCCTTTAAGTCCACACTTAAAACAGCTTCATAGTTAATACCAACATCAACTGATTCTATGACATTGCTGACTATTTTTTTCTACTTTTAACATAAACAGGCAAAGAAGACACCCAGAAATGTTTTTACCCCCCAGGTATCGGGTCCCAATCATTATCAGTTCTGATGGTGTCACATACATGGCGAGTCCACAACGTCTTGAAATTGTATTATTTTTTTATTTGCATTTTTTTCTGTTCTCTTTAAAAAACAAATGCTTTCTCTGTTTAATTGCTCTATTGTTCTTTTTTGTACGTTTCTGTAAGGTGCAGTGGTCCAGTGAATGGAAATGTTCTGTCGTTGATCCTCACTCATGTTAAGAACATACCAACAGTGTCATGAAGTGTCATTCAGTAAATAAGGACAATTTTAATGAGAAGTTTCTTTAGAAGTTGGATGAAAGGTTTTATGTTATATTTATGACAGTGTCGTGTAGTGATGGGCAAGTGAAGCCTCATGAAGCAATGAAGCTTTCCATCCCTTTGCTTTGCAAAAAGGTTCGTTACTCGATGCTTCATTCATCACTCACTAGTGACATCTGCTGGTGAAACTGTAACAGCCTTGTCACCCAGGTGGATCATACTTCCAAAAATTACGAAATGCAATATTGTCACAAAGTTTTCATCAAACTCATGTTTAGTAACAGGAGAATCATTGAAACCATATTTAATTGTCATATGTTTTAATTATTAAAATTAGTTGTAGCCAATCTAATCCTGGTTTATGTTGAAGGTCAGTGGTTATGTTGGGTTTTCTTTTATATCATAGACGGATTTGAGAATAAAGACATTTGATGTTTTAATGTCTTGGGAGTGCAGTGCCTGTTGGAGCATTCGCTTTTTCTTGGATTTCTAATTGGCTCTGATCCCTTATATTTGGCGACATGTTGAATTTTAGTTCTGCAACAGGATTAAATCTGTTTCTGCTGTGCAAGACTGATATATCTTTGCTAATCGGACTACAAATAATAGTGGAAATTTGCAGAAGGTGAGAAATTGGGAGGTGGAGGGGTTGATTATTATTATCTAAGAAGAATTTTATTGTGAGGATAATCTCAAAGAATTCCCAGATGTCAGAGATTTTCCTCTTGCTGGCTCCATTTCAGACAATCAGTCAATTTTATTTGCGTAGCACATTTCAGCAACAATGCAGTTCAAAGAGATAATAACAGCTATCTAACACTTAAATGCTGTTATTATTAAACTTACCTTTTATTATATCCTTAAGATTATGAGAATGCGGGAATTTTTCAGCTTGGTTCCCAAGGCAAAATCACACTGGAAGTAAAGATACCCAGTTTTGAGTTATGGCGGCCACTGTCTGACGTCACTGTGAAAAGGGTCTATAGCTTCCAAAGTTGCCAGTTATGGATCTGGTCAGCTGGTCTCTCAATGCAATTGATAATTTTTTTTCCACTGGTATACCGGGTAAAGGGGAACCCTCGTGTCCCGACGGGACATTCTTCGCTGAATACACGATGGATTCCGGATGGAAGTGGAAGACCGTGTGTCTGACGATGCTGTCAGTCGAGGATGTTGAAGATGTGTACATGATTGGATTTATAATAGGTTTTCTGCTTTCTGGTTGGTAGCTACCTGGCTAATCGGAAAGAGAGAGGGAGAGAGAGAGGAAAAAAAGGCAAGAGTGTTAATTTATAACCCAGTTTTTCTCCAAGAGAGGTGGGTAGACTGTGTGAGATTATCAACCATTTTGCATAATTAGCTTAGCTACAGACTACTGTTTGCCTCAATTTCACTAGCATTTAATGAATTAAAGAAAAAAATGACCAACATATTCATATATTTAACTTGTTCCCTGTACCTTTTACCACTTACCAGAGGAGTCAGTCAGCAGTAGCTCTAACCACCGTCCCTCCTGATCCGTCCTCTCCTGAGTGAAATTAAAGCTGCAGTATGTAACTTTTATATAAATATTTTTTTTCACATATTTTTTAAAACTGTCATTATGTTGTGACAGTATGGTATGAGAGGTAATCTATGAAAAATCTATTTCCTCTACTTTCTCACCGGGTTCTCTATAAACAACCAGTCAGCAGGAGAGTTTCAGTGCTGTCAATCACAATCTCATGTGGTGCTGCTCATCATTCCTCCTCCTCGATTTGTGCCGTGCTGCAGCTAGCATAGCACAGAGCTGTGCAGATTCAAACTGTGAATTCTCAGTTTAGTTAGCATAGCTACCAATGACGGCAGATAAACGGTTTCTTGTAATGATAAGTTGTTTCTCCCCCATTAGCACATTTAGCAGTGAGGAAATGAGGCTAATTGACAGCACTAAGAGCGTCCTACTAGTTCTGATTGGTTGTTTTGGTCAGAACGGTGCATTACTTTAACCAGTAATAGTAATTCAGGGAGGAGATGGAGGAGATTGATGGTTTTCACAGATTATCTGTCTCATAACAATCGGCTACGACATCGTGACAGCTCTAACAAATATGGAGAAAACATATTTTTTATTAAAATTATGTACTGCAGCTTGAATAAAATGCAGCTGCATAGCATTTTTGAGAAGTCTGGATTGCTTTATGTGTGGTTGCACATTGCTTTTGACTGTTGCTCATGGGAAGAGACATTTCACTAATCTAAAACTAATAGAAAAAATTTAAGCAAACCTACTTACATACTGGATGTGGACTGTTGGATGTTAAATTCATTAGCAGTAAATACTGTGCTAATTATTAGTATTGAACCAAAGAAAGCAAGACAGATGCAAGACTTTAAAATATGATACTTTTTATGGGTCAAATAGACTCAAAAAATTGTAACAGCAGCTGCACGGGGGTATCCTCCCCAGCTATCCTCCCCTGGTTGCTATGTCTAAAGAAGGCTCTGTTCTGCTGTCCCCCTGCCCCACCGCTCCCTGAGAACTGTGGGCTCTGAACTGATAAGCTGGTGGTGAACTCCGACATCATACTCACAGACAATCACAGACAATTGCGTGCTTCAGTTAGGGTTCATGGTCTGACACACACATAACTCACATGAGACCCATATGCACATCGAACCTCCTCTTCGTGCCCGGCTTGTTTTGTCTCTATGTGTTTATATGTGTTTTAGGTGCTGAGATTTTCTTTTTTTCTTCATCTCAAACTCTGCCCTGCAAAGAGTAGTGTGAGACAGGCTGTTTTTTTCCACTCTCCTTACCTGATGTTTTTCTTATTATTTTTTCCTATTTCCTCTGCAAGGCGGCGCCTGTCAGGCTGCGAGGCCTCAGCCATCCCCCCCTAATAACATACCGTATTTTCCGCACTATAAGGTGCACCTAAAAACCTTCAATTTCCTCAAAAGCCGACAGTGGGCCTTATAATCTGGTGCGCCTTATATATGGACCAATACTGAGCCACAACAGGTCTAGCCATAGACATAGTATAAGAGTAGACCCCGCATTGGCTGCTCCGGCGCAGGAAATAGGGCGGCCATCTTGGAGCGGTCGTCCCTCCTACTTTGCTCAACCAAAACAAC
>NW_006800550.1:167759-174391 GCF_000485575.1 Poecilia formosa | reverse complement strand
AAAAATACAATTGTTTATAAATGTAGCTTTGATAGATCTTTGAATATGGTTTCCAGTAACAAAAAAGTGTGTTATTATCAATTAAATGCGCTGATACGTCATTGTGCCTGCTAAACACATAACGTTGAGTGGAGTGGTGGACCGCTCCAAGATGGCCGCCCTAAATCTCATCAACGATAACAGGAGAGAGCGGTCCATGAGGCGTCTATTCTTATATTATGTCTATGGGCCTAGCAACTACGTTAAGCAGCCGCTGACTTCATTTTCGCCCCGTAGAAGAAGAAGCGCTTGGTTCATGCTGGAATAGTTGTCAGAATGCTGGTTTGTTAATAAAGTTTGTATCTACCTACCGACCGTCTAGAATCAGGTCGTCTGCAGGTCATTTAGCACCACATTCTCTGCAGGTCATTTAGCACCACATTCTCCACGAACATGCTGTGCACGAACGGAGAAGGGTGACCATCGTCCGGCCACGCCCCAGCCCAGTCACGGAAGGCTCTCCTCGCCGACTGCAGTCGGACTGTTTTGTTGACATTCTGTATGTCAACAAAGTGGGTTTAGACATTCATCCTTTAGTGCAGCTCCATCTAGTGTAACTCCAGCCTCTACTGTAGCGTCTATTCTATGCGCCTTATAATGCGGTGCGTCTTATATATGACAAAAGTGTTAAAAAAGGCCATTCATTGAAGGTGCGCCTTATAATCCTGTGCGCCTTATAGTGCGGAAAATACATTACTTAATACACTAATTTTTCACCTGGGGAGGTCTGCCATCTCTCAGTTGATAGCTGCTTCTTCCTGAAGGAGATCCATCCAGGATTTCTGGTGCTGCTCACAATGCTGCCCCCTTGTCAGTTCATGCTGTTCCCTGAGAAGAGTAATCAAATGTTAAAGCAGTTATATAAAGACTAAAAACATAGACATACTAATGTGGAAAAGTTAAACACCCACAAAAAACTATTTATATAAACAGGAAAATTTACATGCACACAAACATATTTAACATTGACAGACATACACTATAATAGCTAACTGGAATAAACTATATATATATATATATATATATATATATATATATATATATATATATATATATATATATATTTATATATTCTGCTTTTATTTTTAAATATGTCAGTTTTGGTTCCCCATAAAACATCTTTGAGCGTACAAATATGAATCTGACGTGATTGGCTTTAATTTCATTACACTAGGGCGCCCATATTCCTTTGTACACTGGGAGAATCCAGAATGCAATCACACATACTCACACGTATCCTCTGTATGACCACAACGAACTATATAAAGCACAAGCTGTGCCATCATTTCTGCTCTTGGTGCACCCTGCAGAGTCATCAGCTTTGATGACATCATTACCCATACCCATCCCTATTCTGCTTGTGTACAAACTACATGAAAACAAGACCATTTCTTTTTGGTTCTATTGTCTTAAAATGTCTTCCCAATACTCAATGAGTGTTTTTCCTCCTCATGAGCTCTAGCTTTACAGGCTTAATCTTAAATTTTAAACTCATTTTATAGATGTTTTATATTTCTTGTTGGACAATTTCCACCACATTACTTCAGATAAATAAATAAACTAGGAATTTATTATTTTTTTTTTTTTGCATATTTTCATATACTCTACTTGCTAGTCTCTCCTAAGAGGCATTGATTGTTTTGTTTTGCCTTCTTTTCCTTTTGCCTAAATAGATCAAAGTGCAGATGAAGGTCTAAACCAATCCTGGGTCCTGGTAATCTGTGGTCTGTGGTCGATTTTATTTTTTAAGTCATCATTATGAGATATTTTGTGCCTATACATATTGTTCTGAGAAAAACAACAATTCATGTCAAACTGATGCTTGCAGATTTCCTTAAATGTACACAGACACATTTCATGTGATGTAATTTCATGTACAGCAACATCCTAAACACAATCCTCAAACCAGCTTACTAACTCATCTCTCTCCATTCTGCCGTGTTAATGGAAGCAGACCGCATATCCAGCCTGCTTTAAATCCCCCTATTCAGTTTGAACTGTTCACTAATGCTTTCCATCAATTTACTAATGTTCCTTTGCCACAAAAGGCCACAAGTCAGCAGCCCCTAAAGGGCTCCTCCTCACACATTTTCACAACCTCAATAGCCCATTAGGTTGCATTAGAGCCTCTTCTGGTGGGATATCCTGACTTCATGGCATAAAAGTAGACTTCCTCAGTTACCTTTTAAGACTCTGCATATTACCACATATTTTACATTACAAACCATCTCTAATGCACCCATCACGTTGCTACCACATCTGTGTGGCAGGCTGCTTTGTATGGTTCTTGTCCCATGGCACCAAGAGTGCTTGAAGGTTTTAGCTTTCAAGAAAATATTTGTTGAGATTTTCCATATGCTTCTAAGAGTTGGTCCTTGCTAGTAATATGAACTGCAATGTTCATAGGTGAAATCACATGGAGAATATTTTGTTTTGAAGTAGTCAAAATGAGTCGGCTCATTTTGACTCATTGTATTTGAGCATCAAATATACTTTGGACCAGGGTCGCGGTATAGAGGGGAAAAGTGATGACAATTCTAGGGGCCCTGACCAACAGGGGGCCTTCCACAATTTATTTATTGTTCATAGATATAAAAAAAAAATTGGGGCCCTGTTAAATACAAAATTAATCATATTGTATTTTTGAAGATTGTTTTTAGGAGTAAAAATTTAATGTTCCCACTCCCAGACCAAAAAACACATCTATATTTGCCCAAACCTCCCTTGCATGAAATGGTTCGTTCCTACTTGGAGCGCTTGAGAGTGACGCTGTTCAGCAGTAGACAGTAGGAAACAAGAACGACTGTGGCAGACTATGCTGCTAAGAAGTTAGAAAATCAGGTTTACAAGAAAAAAAAATTGAGGGAGAGAGAAAAAAAGGCAAGAGTGTCAATTTATAACCCAGGTTTTCTCCGAGAGGTGAGTAGACTGTATGAGATTATCAACCATTTAGCATAGTTAGCATAGCTACAGACTACCGTTTGCCTCCATTTCACTAGCATTTAATGAATTAAGGAAAAAAATACCAACATATTCATATATCTTTTACCACACTTGACAGATGAGTCAGTCAGCAGCAGCTCTAATTCATGTCATTCCTGACCTGTTCTCTCCTAAGTGAAATTAAAGCTGCAGTATGTAACTTTTATAAAAAAATATTTTTTTCCACATATTTGTTAAAACTGTTACGTTGCGAAAGTATGGTATGAGAGGTAAAATGTGAAAAATCTATTTCCTCTGCCTTGTCCCCAGGGGCGCTGCCAGAAATCTTGGGCCCTCTGACAAAAAATTAGATTGGGCCCCCCACGCAGCTGCTGTTACACTTTTGAGTATATTTGACCCATAAAAAGCGTCACAATTTTAAAGGCTTGCATCTGCCTTGCTTTCTTTGGTTCAATACTGATAATTAGCACAATATTTACTGCTCATGAATTTTACATGCAACAGTCGATGCAAGTAGGTTGCTTAATTTTTTTCTATTAGTTTTAGATTACTGAAATGTGCATGAGCATTTGTTGCATGAGCAACAGTCAAAAGCAACGTGCAACTACATTACTGTTACTGGTTAAAGTAATGTACCGTTCTAACCAAAACAACCAATCAGAACTAGTAGGACGCTCTTAACGCTGTCAATTAGCCTCATTCACCCACTGCTAAATGTGCTAATGGGGGAGAAACAACTTATCATTACAAGAAACCGTTTATCTGCCGTCATTGGTAGCTATGCTAACTAAACTGAGCATTCACAGTTTGAATCTGCACAGCTCTGTGCTATGCTAGCTGCAGCATGGCACAAATCGAGGAGGAGGAATGATGAGCACATGAGATTGTGATTGACAGCATTGAAACTGGTAACTGAAATTACAATTTTATTTTACTTAACTGAGGTTAGTTTTTTTTTTATTGAATAATTGGGGAAAAAAAATTTAACTTCATACTCTGCGAACCAGACCCTAAACTTACTTAAAATCTGGGTTGAGTTTTTTCCCCTTCATTAATGACACACTTTTATTACATACATTATATCTATCTTGGTCATTCAGGGTGAGTTATTTTTAATTCTAAATGAATATCCTTGTTGGACTTTTATTAAATGCTATTCTCCTTCAAGATACATTTACCTAATGCTAGAATAAATGCAATGTACATTATGCAGCAAAGGAAATTAGAAGACATATATCCATTATGGAGATGATCGTTTTGGACGGGCGATGTGCCCCTATTGCATAAGAAATACTGAAGAATGACTGATATCATTAACGATACAGGGAAGAAGCTTTTTAGTTATCTTGCTTTGCTATCAAAGTCGTTAGCTAGTAGCTAGCTAATAGCACAACAACAGCCTAATGTCTGTATGATAAAAATACTGAATCCATAAATAAGAACAGTTTTTCCTCACCTGGCTGTCTCCTCCCCTCAGTAGTTCTTCAGAGAAAGGCAGACGCAGAGGCCTGTCAGTGTCTGTTGTATTTCATTACCTCTCTGCTTAAACCGCTACTCCGTGCTGAAGCAGAAACGATACTTCAATGTTTTCCGTTATCTGACAAGTAGCAAGTCTACTCCACTTTATTCACCAAAAACTGTTCTGTAATCTGGAACTTTCACTACGTTGAGCTCCAGTTAGCCGCCTTATTTCACTGCGCGAGAAGCAACTGTGTCATGTGTCACGGGCAAAAGGTCAAAGGTAACAAGGTGACCGACTTATTATGTTGTACAAAAAAAACCCAACAAAAAACTAATAATTTTAGTACATGTTATTATGCATCAGAAGAGGGCTTAGGAAATAATAATACAAAAAAAAAATAAATAAATAAAAATTTTTGACCAAAAGGGCACTTGGGGGCAAGGAGCAAAAGGGGCAGGTGCTCAAGCACCCCTAGCCCCCCCTGCACGTGCCTGGTTGCTCGTGTGGAGAGACATTTCAGTAATCTAAAACTAATAGAAAAAATGTAAGCAAACCTACTTGCAGACTGTATGCATACTGAATTTTACTCTTGCATGTAAAATTCATGTTCATGAGCAGTAATTTTGTACTAGTTATCAGTATTGGACCAAAGAAAGCAAGGCAGTTGCAAGCTTTTGAAATTGTGATGCTTTTGATGGGTCAGATAGACTCAAATTGTAACAGTAGCTGCCCAATTTAATTTTTTGTCAGGGGGCCCAAGATTCCTGGGAACGCCCCTACTTTGGACAGTCCAGTTCCATCTGGAGGTTCTCTGGTACAATACTGGACAGACGCAAAACCTATTGGAGAATCTGTAGAAATGTAGCCCAAAATATAAATTAATTTTTGTTTGGATGACAATTTCTTTGTAATAACAATGATTCTTGGGAATCATTGTGTAATGAAGAGAGCTTCATTACTGGACTAATTTTACTTAAATCACTGTATGGCACTTTAAAAGCACTTTTTGCACTTTATTAAGCACCGCACATTTAGCATAGATTTGCACATAAATAACAACTTGCACACAAGAAGTTTTAACTGTATTTATTGAGTATTTTTAGTGATCAACATGTAGCCTTTTGTTCTGGGCTCTACACAGCTGCTCCTTATTAACAAGTGAGGTGGTTGCCTGTGAAGGGAGGATAATTGTTACTCAGAGCAAGGACCTAGTGGTTGGTAAAACTGAGCAAATGTTTGTGCATAATCTATTCAGTTTGGAGTGCTAATATGAAGTGACTCACCTGTCTTTTCTGTGTCCTCTCCAGGGTGTTTGGACAAATAATACCTGGGGGTCTTGACACCATTTATAACCTATAAACCAGGAGAGGCCATTGAAAAGTGTGTGGGGGGGATTGTTTATGGGTTTTTGTGGTATTTCATTATGGTGTAAGATAAAACATAAAATATTTATAAAACGTAAGTGGAAATGTTTGTATTTAGTAAAATGTATTGTATTTAAATAGGTGGAGATTGGTGAATTGAGATCTCCCTGTGAATTGAGGGTGGTTTGGTCTGTCACAGCTGGGACTATTTAAGGTTGCAGTTTCACCTGTGAAATTGTTCTTGTTCTTGATGCTGTGAGAAGAATAAACCACTGCTGTTTCCACCTGACTCTGCCTCAACTATTTTTCCTCACTGTAAAATCCAGCTGCAAAAGGCCACCTTGTTGCACATTGTTAAACAGTAGGAAAGTCTGTTCATTTCCCCCTGGAATGGTGCCACATTTGTAAGCCTGTGTGGGTTGAGCAGCAGAACTGAGAGGTGAGGTTGATCCCAAGAAAAACACATCAAATCCTTTTTACAAAGACTACTTAAATTTGTCAAGATATTTTTCCCACATGCGCTTTGCTAACCTCCCATTCATAAGATGGCACCAAATAAGCCTCAGAAGTCTGTGAAGGAGAGCACAGGCAAAGCCAGCAAATAACAAAAGAGAAACTTTTGTTGAAGAAATATGGATAAGAATTTGCGGGTGTCCTGTGATGAACTGGAAACATGTCCAGGGCATTTCTCCTAAAGGAACCAGTAAAACCCATGTACAAAGCAAACATATTCATTGTATTTTCATACAGTAGTGAATATAGTTCTTTTCATGTAATAATATGATGGTTGTGTAACACTTGCCTAAAATGGATTAAGTTGTTGG
>NW_006800550.1:154427-163528 GCF_000485575.1 Poecilia formosa | reverse complement strand
TAAGTGTGTTTAAAATGACTAGTTTAAATCAGTGTTACTCAAATCATTTAGTTTACTTCAAATAAAGAAGTAAACTCATAAAGGATCTCTCTTTTAAATGTCTTTTTTTTTTACTCAGACAGCCTTTATTTGAGAGTAGTTAGACAGGTAAGTGGGGAATGAAGGAGAGGGAAGACATGCAGCAAAGGTCATCTTGCCAGGAATCGAACCAACGATGGCCACATCAAGGACTAAGGCCTCGTCTGTTTGTTGTGCTCTGCCCCTGCCCACCACAGCACCCTGGTTGATACAGGATCTGTCCCTAGTGAAGTTTGCGTCATGACGTCAGACGTAGGATACGAACGCAGCATTGAACTTAAATGTTTCAATTAAAGTCAAAGTAAAAAGTTCCTATATGTTAACAAATGTGTAAAAATCCTGTTTACTGTAAAAGTTGCATACCCATACCAACTCAATAACAGACAAGAGGTGATTGTCATTTTATTACATGCAATGTAGATCATTATGAATACATGAAAGTCAAAATTTCAAATACATGAATTTCGCTGGTTGCTTTGCTGGAGGAGGGCAGGGGATTGTTGCCTCCTTGTCGGAGCCACATTGCCTGCTGTGTGACAGGTTCATTATGGTACCAACACTCTGCGGCTCAGCTGTGCTGAGTGAGCCATCCTTTTGTTTCCTGTCCTGCAGCATACCATTGTCAGCCATCAGAGCAAAGGAGACTCATTCCACTCCATGACCACATTGCAAATGAAACACATATTTGTAAAGCTGAGTAACGCTATCAATCGATGCTTGATAGTCTAAATCCCAACTCATCCAGGCAAGGCAGAGTGAGATGGTTTTTAGGGCTGTGTGATGATAGACTGTATTGTTTGAACAGGAGCACTGAGCTGCTTACACATCGTTTGACAGAAGGAGGGTTGGGACAACACTGGGACAATTTAAGGAAAAATGGTTCAGAACTAAACCAATTTACACAAAGGTGTAAAAATTTGCACAGAAACATAAAGATAGAACACTAAACAGCCTATATAGATTGTTTAGCAGCAAGAAAAGGAAGTTGATTTTAGTTACACTTTAATTAGTTTAGACCAGTGTTTCTCAGCGCCCCCCTTTTGTAAAAATGTCCGCCAGCGCCCCCTGCCGTCCTCTGAACGCCCCCTGGGGGGCGGTACCGCCCACGTTGAGAACCGCTAGTTTAGACAAAATGATACATTTGGTATCATTTTGTCCAAGCAACATTTCACAATGCAAAGACAAACATTATTTTTGGGAAGTAATGACTTTGATTTTTGGCTGAATCAGAAATCAATGATGTTTGAAAAACGTATTCTCAATTTACTTATTGATCTTTCACTAATAGATCAGTTAATAATTTTGGAAAAGAAAGACATGATGTGGAGATGAGACAAAGCTTTTGCAGAACATTGGGAAGAACAGTTGCTGTTAGTCACTCAGCCAGCAGCTGCAGGAATGTCGACTTGGCTTTGGGTAAATGGGCAGTAGAGTCAGCTCAGTGATGGTATTAGTGACTATCAAACAAAGTCGCTGAGCGGCTGAGTAGGGGAGTGGTTGTTGACGCGCAAGCTGATCAAAACTTAAATCCAAGCTGCAGTTGCAATGATTTTATTGTCAATATCCAAATGCAAACAGTGTTCAAAAGCAGCATAAAAACGGATTCGTAGAATTAAACAGTGATCAAAGACAAAACATAGCGGTCAGCAAAAAGTAGACCTCCCCCATCACCCACTCACTGAAGTCACCAGGTGAGCAACAGGTGATCTACAATCCCTAATAACACCACGTGATCTCACATTACCCCTATCCACAACAGATGGGATCAAAGGCAGTCTAATTATCTAGATTCTGCTGAAATTCAATTCAAAACTTAAATTGACAGAAAATATACATTTCAGAGGAGTTTAAATTCACATGACTAATACAGGAGTCTGTAAATCCCCTGGAAGGCCGAGCACCTTCCAGCTTTATGTGTCCTACAGGGTACCTTCACTTCTCTTCCTGGGCTGGTTTCTGGCACAGATTTTATCCTTTCAAACTCTTATATTTTCTGCATCTTGCAGTTAAAACAAGAGCAGCATCAACCATACCTGGAAAAGATTTCTGAAATTTTATCTACACCTTATGATTAGAACATTTTAACCTGCTCTTTTTAGTCTCTGTGACGTCAGAATCTGAATGATAAAGTAAAACTTGTATGGTGTGCTGCTGACCCCTAGTGATTGCCTTCAAACCACAGATGAAGATGGTTTTACAGCAATAAATCAGATGTAAATGAGTAAACTAATACATGCTATCTGTTAGATTCAGGCCAACCATTTCACCTGCCGTAGCCTGTGCCTATTTGGTCTGGGGGGATACACTCACCCACCCACCACCACAAATCAAATACAGACACACACACACACCAACACATATAAGCCAAATGGATGAAAGTCATACAACAATGGAATAAAAAAAAAAATATATATATATATATCAGTATGTTTTATGATCCATTATCTTTTTCTGGCTCAGTGTTTGGTGTTTTCTGTGTTCTGAAGCCCCCAGACTGTCATGTCATAACCTTCAGTGACACTCCGCTCAAAGAGTTCTACCAATTTCTACTTGTGTCAGTGTACTTCAACAAAGAGCATAAGATGGCCTCCCACTGCATGTGAGAGTTCATTCATTCTGTCTGGTTCCATTTTGAGGGGTGGTAAATAAAAGACATGACTCCTCAACACAAATCAAATGAGGTTCATGAGGCATACATTTTTGACATTGAGTGACACTCACCAGCTCTCACATTACACATTTGCAAATCTATGAGTAGTTCTTCGTAGATTTGCATTCCTTGTAGATTTGCGTATGTGTAATGTGAGCGCAGAGGAGAGATGAGCAGAGAGATAATGAATAGCAGCTGTTTCCAGCAGCATGTTGGCCTTCTCTGTCAATAAGTGATGACCCCGCTGGCTAGCACTTAGCCATTCTGGAGTCACTTAATACTGAGGTTACTGACCCTGCGATTGCATAATGTCTGCTTGCATAATGTGCTTGAATTACAAACTGGGATGTTGGTGGATCTTCTTGCTTTTCTTCCACATCTTTTTGAAAGAGTATTGACCAAGACCTGCGGTGAAAGGAGAAACACTCAGAGGTTGGAGTTTATTACCTGATCTGGCCTGTGAGCTACGTTATTGATTATTGAAGGGTGGTCCTTCTGGACAGTGTCATCTCTCTCTCTCAAACACACACTAATATACATTTATTGGTAAGCAGGTTTTCCAACAAAGTATCTTTTAACCTCCATTCATAAATTATCTGAATTTTTGATGTACAAATTAACAGGATGCTTGTATTGAAAGTACTATGTGTGCGTGTGTGTGCCTGCACGTGTGTGCGTGCGTGCATGTGTGCGTGTGTGTGCCTGCGTCTGTGTATGCGTGTGCGTGTGTGTGTGTTCTGGCAGATAAATTTTCATAAAAGTCACAAAAGAGAAATATTTTGGACCATGGTAAAACACCACTCATTGTGGAGACACGGATGGCCTGAGTCTCTGTTATATTGGTTGCTTAGCTTGTTTTTTTATAATAACAGAGAGTAGTGAGCACTACAGATGATCTACCTTAGTGGGACTACAACCAGAAAGTGTTAACCCATGGGTTAGCTCATATTTCAGTATGAGAAAAATTTACAACAATAACACAGAGGTTTTTAAAAAAACAAATTGTGTTTAGAGTTGTCAGTTTAATGTGACATTCATGTAATGTCATTCAGTTTCTTCTATTTTTATTACACCAATTAATTTCTTTTTTGTTTATCTCAATCACCTGAGCGTTTGAACTCTGTTAGCCCAGAGTTCAAACACTCTTTTATTTGAATTTTAACCTATCTTTAAATTACACTTGCATTTATTAAGGAGTTTTCTTTTGTAGAAAAAAATATAACTGAACTGTGAAATAAAGCAAAGTGTAGTTTATTTTGGCTTGCATGTGAAAACAAAAAGTTCACACTACAATGTTATATCCCGAAAGTAGGGCATTTAAGTAGAATTACAGAGCTGTAATATCCTTATAAAAACAATCTACTGAAAGAAAAGCAAAAGGCAGTGAACATATCAGTGTCTCAATAACGTGCCATGTGCCTTAGCACTGATTACTAATTCTCACTCTTTCTAAGTGAGAACTAAGGGCTTCCCTCAAGATATTGCATGATTCATGGCAAAATTAAAGTCAGATTTTCAGGGACTGAGAAAATTGTGGACAAAAAGTATCCACCAGAAACCATCTTTTGTTTTGCCTTAACCCCGTTCACTTACTGTTTTTTTCCAGCAGATGTCGCAGGAACACAATACATCACATATTGAAGTGTTAGAAAAAAGGTGGTTTTACAGTAAGGTCAGATTCATACCGTTTTCCAACTCAAAAAGAACTGAAAATGTTTGGATTTTTACACCATTTATATTTTAAGATAAAAGTGCAACTTTTCTTCTCTTGCTTGAACTTAAACAGATAAGAAAGTATATCTTTCTTGTTATACTTGGCAAATGTGACAAGAATAAAATATTGCATCTGAGGAGGAAAAAATTCTTGCCATTTCACAAGGACTTCTTTGAAAATAGTTTGGAAATGGCAGGTCAGGACCACACCTATGAATGCATGTGCTTGGTTGGGTTCTAATGAAGCCTCAAACATCCAAACCATGTAGAACAAATGCTTTCTGCTATTCTTTTGTCTTCATAAAAGCATTTTAAAAAGCCCTCAGTAGCATTTATAGCTGCTTCGCTCTAACACTGGGATGGCCTGAAGTTCATATGTAAATTCATCTTACTGAGAGTAATTAAAGGAAACAGACACATTTCCCCTCACTTTTGTAAGGATGCAGGACAGAAGTCAAAACGGTTTGATAAAGCTAAGGTCAGAAGTATTCACAGCTTGTTGACATTCAACAAGCTGCAGAGAAAGCTTCATGTTTCTTCAACCTTGTTTCAGACCTCCAGATATATGAGATTCAAAGTAAAAAGGGGAGAAGATGCATGTGTGTGCATGTGTGTGTTTGCATATCTCATCTACTCCTACAAAATGTGTAATCAAACCAAAATTGTTATTTAAACAGTTTTTTTTCTTTTTTCATAAAATTGTTACTTTTAGCATTTGTGGCTTTACTGTTTCAATCACTGGAATTGCAGTCATTCCTAAAATCACACAATGTTCAAAGCAATAAGGCACAAAGATAAAGGTATAAAAAATAATTTCCATTAAATTTTTTCCAAAAAATAATTTGAAGAATTCCATCCTAAAGCAAATATCTCAAATTGTACTAAAAAGAAACCAAAGGAAAATCTCAGCTAAAGCAAATCTAATTAATATAAACAAAAAACGGATCTCCAACAATGAACACACCGGGGAACTTTACACAAAGGCTAGCTTACAAGGCAAATGTTACAAGGGGAGCAGAGAGCAGGGAAGGGCAAATCCTGAATAGGGAACTGATTCAAGTCAGCAAATGAAAAGTACAACACAAATGTTAAAATAAAACACAAAACGGTTTCCAATCCACAGAATTTAGAAATCCCAATAACTCATAAAAAGTCCCATCCTCCAGCCATTTCTTTCAGGCTCAGCAAAAAATAAAGACAGTTAATGATCTACAAACAGTTGAGCTGATTATCAAATATGTACAGCCATATTAGCAAACATCAGAAACAAATGAAATCATAAATAAATGTGCTGTTGTGACAGAAAACGTATGACAGTTATAGAATAAATCCTAGCTCTAAGAAATGGCTGGAGGAACCTCGACAGTTCTCATTCAGGTTCAGATTGTACATCTAGATTCTAGAAAGAATATTTTGACCTCTTGCAGGGGAAAGATGTCTTTCTGCTTCCATTTTTATCTCTGACAATTAAAATATCTCTGGTTGGGTGTCTGTAACTTTTGAATCTCTTAAGAAAATTAAGGTGTGGGTGTGGATGTGGATGTGCGCATGTGTGTGTCACAGTTATTTGTGACACTGTGTGGTCAGGTCTAAGGCCTTGGCAGTCTGATAATCAGACACGATTGTCAGCATTCCAGAGTGCATTGTTTTGACTGCATGGAATGTTGAAGCTGATGTTGCTCCGTTTTCATTGCAAACACAAAACCTGGTTAAGTTTTAATAACTATTTAGTCATGTCTTGATCCTCTACTCATTTTTTTTAAATGATTAAGAAAAAAAATCATGTGACACAGAAGACGCAGAAGGGTTTGTGAAGTCAACAAGTGGAATATTAACCAAGTCCTTCCAACTTTCAAAAAAGTCTTAAAAATTATATTTGATTTTAGAGAGTATCTTTTGAATAGACATAGACAGACTTTATTGTCATTCAATTGAAATTTCACTCATAGACTCCAATAATAATGAAATAAAAAAGTAGTAATGTAATTAAGGTCTTCATTACTTGGCTGTACAACACTTACAATGTGTGTTAAATGATTAAAGAAATGGATACAAACAGATTGAAGTATTTTATTGATTGTGTGTTTTTATGCAGTGGCATCTCAGCTGGAACTGATGGTTTCCTGTTAAAATACAACAAACACAGGGATAATATAAGTATTGTGATTGTCTGAAATGCACTGAAATGTTTGAAGGCTTTGTGTGGGTGTGGCTTATCTCTGTGTCTTCCTCTGCAGGGTGTTCAGGCTAAAAGATTCCCTAGGGGCCTGATCACCTTTTAAAGGTTCCAGAAGAGACCAAAGCAGATGGAAGAGGGGGAGCAATAGAGCTATGCACTTTATAAATTTAATGTTGGATTTATATTTTTATTGATAGAGATTTGTTTTTAGAGATGCTTAAAATGAATAGCATTTAGTAATGTATATTATTCTGAAGATTTGGTTACTTTGTCAAAGTTTGTTTGTGTGTATGTATTTTGTTTTAGCCTGTTTCTTGGTGGGTTTGTTAACTGGAACAGCCAGGGACTATAAAAGGCTGCATGTTGGCCACATTGGTTGTTGTTGCTGCTGAGACCCTAGCCTGTTGTGAGCAGGGTTGTTTGTCTGTTAAATGTTGGTGAATAAACACCCAGTGGGATTGCACTGTTTCTCTGCCTCAAGTCTCTACTTCCTCCAACTTCTAAGGGCCATTCTAACAAGTGGTGTCAGAAGCTGGGGCCGGAGTCACAAGGTGGAGTTGAGGATGACAAAAGACAGAGAAAAGAGGAAACAAGACCAACAGGTGGATCCTGATGATGGAGCAAAGTCATCTGCTGATCAGGTGGGCGTGGCACCCAGCAACCCTGACAAGATTGAGGAGCTTGCAGATTTGGTGAAATCCCTCATTCAGTCTCAATCAGTGAGAGACCAACAGCTTGCAAATGAAGCTTCCCATCAAGAGCATAGATGGAAGAGTATGCAGCACCTGTTTCACCAAATACAGCAGCAAGTGAATGAACTGACACAAGACTCTGGAGGTGACCAGCTACAGTCTGGAGCAGCACAGCCTCAAGATGACATGGATGATCCAGGAGAAGGGCCAAGTCAACCGTCTTGGTGTGTTGGGTCTCATAGGGATTTCAGCAAGCACAGAGAACCTAAGCTACATCCTCTACTGCCTAATGATGACATTGAACATTTTTTGACCACTTTCGAAAGAATGGCCCAAGTCTGTCGATGGCCAAAAGAGGAATGGGCAATCCAGCTAATTCCCCTACTGACAGGCAAAGCATGAAGTGCTTATGTCTTGATGGATCTTGCAGACTCAGACGACTATGAAAGAGTGAAGGTGGCCATATTGCTAGAGTATGAAATTACAGCTGAAACCTATCGTTGAGGTTTCCGTTCCTTGGACATTCTTCCAGGAGAGACTCCACAAGAGCTGTGTGTGCGCCTGAAAGAAGTGTTTTTCAAGTGGGTTAAACCGGACAAAGCAACAGTAAAAGAAATTTCAGAGACAATGATTCTGGAACAGTTCCTGAGAATGGTTAACTCTGAACTAGAGGTGTGACTTCGTGAGCATGACTCAAAGACAGCAGAGAAAGCAGCACAACTGGCTGAGGTCTTCACGGCAGCTAGATGAGGAACAAAGCACAGTACTTTTGGCCGAGACGCCAACTTTGCCCACAAAAGTAAGTCCAATGGGGATGAACAGTGTGGTGGTCAATTAGAGAACAGGACATTTTCTAGTGGTAGGCAACTTTCCTCTAGTAAGTACAAACCTGATTCTGTTAAGAACCCCCCTTTTCGTTCTGTCAAGCGTGATATAAGATGCTATTTATGTAATGGACTGGGCCACACTCAGTACCCCCTTATTCAGGGGGGTGGCTGGGGGTGCTTGAGCACCTGCCATTTTTGCTCCTTGCCCCCAAGTGCCCTTTTGATCAAATTTTTAATTTTTTTTTGTATTATTTCCTAAGCCCTATTCTGACACATAACATGTACTAAAATTATTTGTAGTTTTTTTTTTTGTTGGGGTTTTTTGTACAACATACTAAGCCCTCTGGTCACCTTGTTACCTTTGACCTTTTGCCCGTGACGCATGACGCAGTTGTCTCGTGCAGTGAGATAAGGCGGCTAACTGGAGCTCAACGTAGCGAACGTTCCAGATTACAGATCAGTTTTTGAATAAAAAAAAAACGTCTTTGGTGAATAAAGTGGAGTAGACTTGCTTCTTGTCAGATGACGGAAAACGTTGAAGTATCGTTTCTGCTTCAGCACGGAGTAGCGGTTTAAACAGAGAGGTAATGAAATACAACAGACACTGACAGGCCTCTGCGTCTGCCTTTCTCTGAAGAACTACTGAGGGGAGGAGACAGCCAAGTGAGGAAAAACTGTTCTTATCTATCGATTCAGTATTTTTATCATACAGAGGTTAGGCTGTTGTTGTTGTGTTATTAGCTAGCTGCTAGCTAACGACTTTGCTAGCAAAGCTAGATAACTAAAAAGCTTCTTCCCTGTATTGTTAATATCAGTCATTCTTCAGTGTCGCTTATGCAATAGGGGCACATCGCCCGTCCAAAACTGATCATCTCCATAATGGATAAATGTCAGATCTTCTAATTTCCTTTGCTGCATAATGTACATTGCATTTATTCTGGCGTTAGGTAAATGTATCTTGA